>NC_142463.1:15669282-15820797 GCF_049115385.1 Moschus berezovskii
GACAATGCTCTAATCAAGTAGCTCTTAGTTCTCTTTCAGTATTTCCCACTCTGGACGGGCCTATCTTTTTCTGGGAGTGATTTTGGCTGTGTTAGCCTCCCATTGCCCTCTGCCTTTTTAATGTAGTTTCTATCTACATAAAACTCTTCATTCTGTATGGGGTGGTTATTAGCTTTACTGGTTTCAGATCTTTATATCGGAACATGCAGACAATATGTTATTGTTTTTCATTCCGTTGCACTAATTATCCTTGTTGATTCTTGAATTGTTCCATCTTTGGCCTCATATGTATATAAATCATTCTTGAAATCTATAAAACAGTATATTCAGAGAAATGCCCTTTACCTTATCCCTTTCTTCTGCCAGAGTAACCACTTTCTTTTATTCTTGACTCCTAGTTATGTTTAGGCATGAGTTACAGGTGGCTTGATTTGCTTTCCTTTTTGAGCTACATGTTTCTGGAGAACTTACAGAAAAATTTTGATGTAGATGGTCACCATTATCTCTGGGAACTTATATTTTGTAATAGCCTATCAAGATGCCTCTAAACCGTGGTTCATAAAATCAGTTGAGAACCTTATGGTAGTATGCAGCTACAAAAAGGAATGAGAAACATCTCAATACTAAGAAGTCGTTTTCAGGACATATTGCTAATGAAAAAAGTAAGATTGAGAAAAGTATGTATAGTATGTTGTCATTTATATAAGAAGGGAATACATATGTATATATATGTACACACACACACTCACAGATATATTTGCTTATTTTTAAAAAATGGAGTATGAACTATTAAGTTAAAAGAAAGTGGTTACTCTGGCAGAAGAAAGGGATAAGGTAAAGGGCATTTCTCTGAATATACTGTTTTATAGATTTCAAGAATGATTTATATACATATGAGGCCAAAGATGGAACAATTCAAGAATCAACAAGGATAATTAGTGCAACGGAATGAAAAACACCAAATATGTATGAATCTTTGAGTTTATGATATTAAATACAAAAATAGCAATAAGAGTAAGTAATTTTGGAGGATAATGGCAATCTAATTTATTATTCTGAAAAGTGGTAAACAAAGAAAAGAATCAAGCATTTAAACTATCTTCCCTGTATGAACTATGCTTCAGGATAACCAAAGAGTTGAAAGCTTATATTAATAGACATATTCCATTTAATTTATGTGGACAGAATCATAATATTAAAATTTCCCATTTTGCAACCAAAATGAATTGATAGGTCTAAATCAGGGGTCAGCAAACTATAGCCAAAAGGCTAGACAACTTCTTTTATAAATAAAGCTTTACTGGATCATAGCCTTGCCCATTTTTTAATGTATTGTTATGACTGCTTTCATATTACAAGGACAAAGCTGACAAGTTACAACAGAGAATGTATGGCCTGTAAGCCTGAAATATTTACTATCTGACTCTTTTAGAAAATCTGCCAACCCCTGTTCTAGACTACAAGCAGTAATGGCTGCTACATTATAAAATGAGAGACAACCAGACCATATATACTTCTTAATAAATGTAAATATCACTACCTATGAAATATTCTTATTGAAAAAAACTGAACTGTAACCTGATCAAGCCTCTAGATCTAGTTACCAATTTCGAGGAAGAGAGGTCAGAGAAACATGTTAAATGATACCAGAGAGATATAATCAGCAAAATCTAATTGTGGGAAAATGTAAAGAAAATGACTTAAGTTTTTCAACAAATAAATTGCAAGGAAAAAATAAAAGAGAGGAGGAGAACACATAGATTAAAAGAGGCTTAAGGAACGTATCACCCAACTGCAATATGTTGATTTTATTTGGATCCTGATTCAAAGAAAATGAAATAAAGAGAGGAAGAGACAGACAGACATAGGGAAAATTTAAATACTGAGTGAATATTTGTTGATATTAAGGAAGTATCATTATTTTATTCACATGTGACAAAGTTATTATGATTATGTTTTAAAAATATTAACTATGAGAGCGATACATACTAAATATTTAGTGATAAAATGATACTATGTTTAAGCAACTGGGCAGGAGTGGGCAGGGAATGTATATAGGTACTAAGAAAACAAGACTATTAAAGATAAAACATACATGGACTTTCATTCACTGTATTATCTTTTTCTACTTTTGTATATGTTTGACATTTTACAAATAATTTTTTTTTAAGAAGGAAAAGGTTAAATAACCACTTGGGGAGGTCTTTCAAATGACACTTTCCTCTAATGCTCATTTAATTTAGCACAGCCTCCTGAGGGAAACACAGCCTATAAGCCATCTCCATCCTCCGGAGAGACTCACTGCAATAGTGACTGATGGTTAATCACTCAGGTATACTGACACTAAAAAAGGTGAATCTGATCTTGAAGAGAAAAATACAGTGGTATCATTAAAGTAAAATAATGCATTTTACTTAATAATTGATTCACAGTGAGAAAATACCAAGGACCAAGTGAGAATTTAGGGGAAAGGAGATAAGGGATCTTTATAATAGTCATCCTTTCTAATGGGAGATTTTTGTCTCACTGCCTGTTGTGATTGTAGGGTTTGATAAAAGCTCCATGGTTTTTTGAGGCAAGTTCAATGGCAAGACCTTCTTCCATCCTTTTTCTCAGGGTAAATGGGACCTGACAAAGAAGGATGCAGGGTGTGGTTTCTCATTAGAAAAAGAAGAGCTGAAGAGAAGCTTGGGTATCACAAGTTAATGGAGAATGGACAGGTCCAGATTTTACAGCTCATTTCATGTTAGATGGACCTTCTGGACCATACGAAAAAGAAGGGATGGGCAGGTGACCCTATGTTTTCTTCTAATGTGATGTACAATCTGAGGAAGATAACTAATGGGCTAGGGAGAGCTTGGGTCCAGTTACTCACCCAGAGGGGGCTGCAGCATACCCCCATTCTTCTCACAGTTCCCGATAGGCTGAATTTCAGCTGAGTCAACCAGCCGCCAGAAGTCATTCTTGTTGTCGCTGCCATCAAGGCGAAGGCGGAGGCGAGCACCTGTCAGTCCAACTACTGTGGCAATACAGGTAGATGTGGTGTTCCTGGGGTCCTGTGCTTCCAATTTCATGCTGATCTTGAACTCGTTGCTTGGAGGCGTGCAGGACTGAGGAGAACAAGCCACGGGGATTAGGCAGCTAAGAATACCTGGCATTTTCAGCAAGGATATTAGGCGATGGAACTTGAAAATTTATGCTTTGGATGCAAACTGATTACAGCTGAGTCAGGGACAACCCTCGTGAATTATTTCCTAATGCCTAGGAAGGGTCTCATGAAAAAGAAACACTGAAATGTAAAGTGAAGGGGAAAAATTACTTTCCAGTGAAGCATCAAATATTGACTGACCAGTAAGAAAAGGATAAGAGTATCTCAAATGGTCCTTCCTTAAATGCTGTTTTTTATCCTATCTTCTCCAATTCCCTAACCCTCCAGGTATTCTTAATATTTTCTTTGCAGAAATCATCCTATTAAACTATATCCTTAGTGTTTCTTCATGGAGTGCTTCAGTATGTCTACCACACAGACTAACCAATGGGAGTAATTATTTTTTTTACTTTGACATTAACTTAGAAATCAATTCCTGTTTTTTTAAAAAACAACTTTAAGTTATAATTGACATACAATGAACTACACACTTAGGTTAAGTACTGACATATGTATACACTCATGACACCACATATATCACAACACTCTGGAAACCATCACCACTATCAAGATAATGAACATGGACATACTACCAAGTTTTGCATATCCCTTTATGATCTGTCTAGCCCTTCCCAGATCTCTCTCTCTCTCTCCAGGCAAACACTGCTTTACTTTCTATCAGTGTAGACTGTTGTGCATTTCTAGACTTTAAATGGAATCATACAGAATATACTTTTTTTGGGGGGGGGATCTAGTTTCTTTCACTCAGCATAACCATTCTGATATTCATCCATTTGTTGAATGTATCAATAATTCATTTCTTTTTCGTTAAGACTCAGTTTTAAGAGCAGTTTTAGGTTCCCAGCAAAACTGAGAGGAAGGTATAGAGATTTCCTATAAACATCCTGCTCCAACACATGCAGTGTCTCCTCTATTTTCAGTATCTCCTATCACAGTAGTACATTTATTACAACTGATGAAACTACACTAACATATCATAATAACCCAAAGTCCATTATTTAAAGTTCTCTCTTGGTGTTGTATACTCTCTGAATTTGGTCTAATGGAGACATGTATCTATCATTAGGATCATACAAAATAGTTTAACTGTACTAAAAATTCCTCTTTACTTGTCCTACTCATCCACTCAGTCTCTGGCAACCACTGATCTTTTTATTGTCTCCATAGTTTTGCCTTTTCCAGAATGTCATATAGTTTGAATCACACAGCACATAGCTTTTTCAGATTGGCTTTTTTCTCATAGTTAAGATGCATTTAAGTTTCCTCTATGTCTTTTCATAGCTTGATAGCGCACTTCTTTCTAGGGCTGAGTAATACACCATTGTCTGGCTATACGAGTTTGTTTATCCATTCACCTACTTAAAAAACATCTTGGTTTCTTCCAAGTTTTGGTGATTATGAATAAAGATGCAATAAAATCCATACACACACACACACATAAACACACACACAAGTTTTTGTGTGGACATAAATTTTCAACTTCTTTGGGTAAATATAAAGCAACTGATGGATCATATGGTATGAGTATGTTTAGTTTACAAGAGAGATCACCAAACTACCTTATAGGATGTCTGTACCATTTTGCATTCCCACAAGCAATTAATGAGAATTCCTGTTGCTCCACATCCTTGCCAACGCTTGGTGTTATCAGTGTTCTGGCATTACAATATGTATGTAGTGGTATCTCACTGTTGTTTTAATTTGCATTTCTCTGATAACATATGATGTAGAACATCTTTTTTATGCTCGTCATCCGACCATCTTTGGTGAGATGTCTGTTAAGATCTTTGATCTTTTTTGAGTTATTTTCTTATTTTGAGTTTAAGGTATTTGTATATTTTGGGTAACAGTACTTTGTCAAACACGTCTTGTAAAAATATTTTCTCCCAGTCTGTGGCTTGTCTTCTCATTCTCTTGACAGTGTCTTTCACATAGTAGAAGGTTTTATTTTAATGAAGTTCAGCTTATCACTTATTTCTTTCATGAACTGTGCCTTTGGTTTGCACCTAATAAATCACTGCCATGCCTAAGGTCACCTTCAGTTCAGTTCAGTCGCTCAGTTGTGTCTGACTCTTTGCAACCCCATGGACTGCAGCACGCCAGGCCTCCCTGTCCATCACCAACTCCTAGAGTTTATCCAAACTCATGTTCACTGAGTTGATGACGCCACCCAACCATCTCATCCTCTGTCATCTCCTTCTCCTCATGCCTTCCATCTTTTCCAGCATCAGGGTCGTTTCAAATGTCAGTTCTTTGCATCAGGTGGCCAAAGTACTGGAGTTTCAGCTTCAACATCAGTCCTTCCAATAAATACTCAGGACTGATTTCCTTGAGGATGGACTGGTTGGATCTCCTTGCTGTCCAAAGGACTCTCAAGAGTCTTCTCCAACACCACAGTTCAAAAGCATCAATTTTTCGGCTCTCAGCTTTCTTTAAAGTCCAACTCTCACATCCATACATGACTACTGGAAAAAACATAGCTTTGACTAGATGGCCCTTTGCTGGCAAAGTCATTTCTCTGCTTTTTAATATGCTGTCTAGGTTGGTCATAACTTTTTTCCCAAGGAGTAAGCATCTTTTAATTTCATGGCTGCAGTCACCATCTGCAGTGATTTTGGAGCCCCCCCAAATAAAGCTTGTCACCGTTTCCACTGTTTCCCCATCTATTTCCCATGAAGTGATGGGACCGGATGCCATGATCTTAGTTTTCTGAATGTTGAGCTTTAAGCCAACTTTTTCACTCTCCTCTTTCACTTTCATCAAAAGACTCTTTAGTTCTTCTTCACTTTCTGCCATAAGGGTGGTGTCATCTGCATATATGAGGTTATTGATATTTCTCCTGGTAATCTTGATTCCAGCTTGTGCTTCATCCAGCCCAGTGTTTCTCATGATGTACTCTGCATTAAATAAGCAGGGTGATAATAAACAGCCTTGATGTACTCCTTTCCCTATTTGGAACCAATGTGTTGTTCCATGTCCAGTTCCAATTGTTGCTTCCTGACCTGCATACAGGTTTCTCAACAGGCAGGTCAGGTCGTCTGGTATTCCCATGTCTTTCAGAATTTTCCACAGTTGGCGGTGATCCACACAGTCAAAGACTTTGGCATAGTCAATAAAGCAGAAATACATGCTTTTCTGGAACTCTCTTGCTTTTCTGATGATCCAACAGATGTTGGCAATTTGATCTCTGGTTCCTCTGTCTTTTCTCAATCCAGCTTGAACATCTGGAAGTTCATGGTTCACGTACTGTTGAAGCCTGGCTTGGAGAATTTTGAGCATTACTTTACTAGCGTGTGACATGAGTGCAATTGTGCGGTAGTTTTGAGCATTCTTTGGCATCGCAATGAAAACTGACCTTTTCCATCTTAGTCTTCTCCTATGCTAAATTCTAGGAGTTTTAGCTTTGTGTTTTACAGTTAGGCATGTGGCCTGTTTTGAATTAATTTTTTTGAAGGGTGTTAAGGTCTGTATCTATCATCTTTTGATTCATGTAAGGACTATGTGACCTTTTTCATGATGAAATTACTGTATTTTTATCTGATAATATCCCTTGCCTCTGAAATATATTTTGATATTAATATGCCATTTTAGCTTTATTATAATTTTCGATTCTTGTACTTTTAACCTATTTGTGTCCTTACATTTAAAGTACAACTGCTCGCAGGCAGTATATAATTGGGTCTTACTTTTTATCCAGTATGACAATCTCAGCTTGTTGACGAATTTAGATAATTTACAATTGGATTATTGATATGGCTGGATTTAAACCTACCACTCTGATATTTGTTTTCTAATATTTTAGTGGTTGCTTTAGGGCTTAAACATATTTAAATTATCAGTCTATCTTCAAGCAATATTATACTACTTCATGTATAAGAATTTTATAATAGTCTACTTAAATTTCTCTCCCTTAAGCTATTATTATTATACATTTTACTAATACCTTTTGTTATTTCTACAATACAATGTTATTATCATTATTTATAGTTAATTAAACTCCAATACTTTGGCCACCTCATGAGAAGAGTTGACTCACTGGAAAAGACCCTGATGCTGGGAGGGATTGGGGGTGGGCGGAGAAGGGGATGACAGAGGATGAGATGGCTGGATGGTATCGCTGACTTGATGGACATGAGTTTGAGTGAACTCCAGGAGTTGATGACGGACAGGGAGGCCTGGCGTGCTGCGATTTATGGGGTTACATGTCAGACATGACTGAGCGATTGAACTGAACTGAACTGATAGTCAACTATCTTTTATAGAGGCTTAATAAGAAATAACATTTTGAGTATTTACCCTTGTAATTATCATTTCTAGTAACTTTCATTCCCTTGTGTAGATCTGTATTCTATCTGGTAACATTTTCCTTCTGCATGATGGATTTTGTCTAACATTTGTAAGAGTGAGTTTACTACTGATGAATTCCTTCAGTTTTTATGCATCTGAAAATATCTCTATTTTTCCTTCATTTTGGAAGATCTTTTTGCTGGATATAAAATTCATGGTTGATAGTTTTCTTTTGATACTTTGAAGATGTTATTTAACTTTCTTCTTGTTTGCATTATGACAAGAAAATATAATGTTGGTCTTATCTTAGTTTCCCTGCACATAAAGTGTCTTTTTTCCTCTGGCTGCTTTGAAGATGTTCTCTATCACTAGTTTTGATAATTTACAACATGCCTTCCTGCTGCTGCTGCTAAGTCACTTCAGTCGTGTCCGACTCTGTGTGATCCCACAGACGGAAGCCCACCAGGCTCCCCCTTCCCTGGGATTCTCTAGACAACATGCCTTAGTATAATTTTATTCTTGTCTTTTTTTTAGGAGATTCATTTAGCTTTCTGAATTTGCAGATTTTTAGTTTTCCTCAACTGTGAACAATTTTTTGCCATTTTATCTTCAAATGCTTTTCCATCCTCCATCTCTTTTCTTTTGGGCAGTCTAATTACATGGTCTATGAAGTTATCCCATGCTTCACTGATCTCTTTTTTGTATTTTTAAAATACTTTTTTTTCTGTGTGTTTCATTTTAGGTATCTTCTACTGCTATGTTTTCATATTTATTAATCTTTTCTTCCACCATTAATCCCAACTAGTGTATTTTTCATTTTGCTCAATATGTCTTTTTTTAATATACTTCATGTCTCTGCTTAACTTTCAAAGATATAGAACATAATTAAAATAATTATTTTAATGTTTTAATCTGCTATTCTAAGATTTGCAAATGTTCTAAGTCTGTTTCAATTGGTTGATTAGTCTATTCATTATTAGTTATGCTTTCCTGCCTCCTTATATGCTTGATAATCTTTGACTAGATGCCAGACATTGTGACTTTTACCTGTTAGGTGCTGGCTATCTTTGCATTCTCTTCTTGTGCTGTGTTCCCAGATGAAGTTAATTTACTTGGAAATAATTTAATCACATTTGAGTCTTGCTTTTTAGTTTGTTAGGCAGATTCAAAGCATGCTTATCCTAAGGCTAGTCATTTCCCACTACTGAGCAGGATCTTTCCAACTATTCCACATGAATTATGAGCTTTTCCAGTCTAGCTGGTGGAATCAGGCACTATTCCCAGTGTTGTGTGAGCACGAGGCTCTCTCCTTTTACTATCCTTCTAATCCTTTCAGACAGTGTTTCCCTTGGCTTTGGACGCTCACAGGCATATACAGAGCAACAGTACTTTGGTGAATACTTGAAGGGGGCTCTCTGCAGTTCGCTTTCTGTGCTGCATTCTCTTCTCTGGTACTCTGTCCTGCAAATTCTATCCTGGGTTCTCAGTTCCATCTCCCTGATTTGATAGGGAATCTCTCAGGCTTAGTCTGGATTCTCTTTCCCTGGGCCATGGTCTCAAACTATTGTAAAGCAGTAAATCATAAGAGGCTCATTTGTTGTTTCATCTCTCAGAAATCACTGTTCTTGGCTGCCTGATCTTCAGTAACTTGAAAACCATTATTTAATATATTTTGTCTTCTAAAATTATTTCAGGTGGAAATATGAATTCAGTCCCTATTATTTTAGATGAGGAAGTCCTATTTTGTACTTTTATTTAGAGCACAGACAAAATTCAAACTCAAAGTGAAATGTTGACAGTTTGTGGAAATAACAATTGAATACTAAAAGGGAGGGAGATATAAACCATTTCCTGATGTGCAGCTCTATTTAGCAGCAGTACACATCTCTGCTTACTAGCCTTATCATGTACTGATAGTCATCATCATCTGTGCATTGTATGGGGAACTTAATCCTATGTGGGAAGCTCTAAATGACCTCCAGTGAACTCCTAACATACTCCACAATGGGACTCAGTGCCAACATTTTTATGGAAAGATAAGATTGTGGCAGGGGAGCTGAATTCAGAGATATGAATACTGCTCCACTTTCAAGAGTTGTCTAAGGGCTATAACTCTGTTTCCTATCTGTCCGAACGAAGAGCTGTAGTAAAAATTAGCAACTGTTTTCAGTAACACAGAGTATCTTCAAGGAGGTGAAGAAGGAAAAGGTGTTACTTGGGAAATTGGGGAGAATGTTTAAAACTCACATCTGAGTTTTGAGTCTTGAAGTTGTATTCCTCCCACAGAAGTTTATTCTGGGGACTTCAGGTAAGAAGCCCAAAGGCTCCCACTTCATGTTTTGCTTATCTAAGGACCAGAAAAAACTATTTGCCTCCCACCTTCTAAAGATGCTGAGAATCAATTACCTGCTTGAAGCAATGCACAGGCGCTGGGACTGAACATGTTTCTTTTAGGTATTTGTCCCAGGTAAAATGACCTGTAAAGGAAATAAAAATCTCTATCACAGTCAACTTCCTAAAAATGCTTTCAGGATGTAATCTACCCTAAACATTAGGCTATTTTCAGACTTGTTTGGAGCATAAGAAAACTTACATGGCTCTGTTTGGACTCAATGGAGTATATATTAGGGGGAAGAATTGAAGTGACCTGAGTGGATCATTTTAGATCAATGTTTTTTCAATCACTGTCTAGATGACTTAAGGAATCTTTGAAGCCAGCCTCTAAAACGATCCAAAATGGTACAGAAAGTCATACCAGTGTTTCAAAGAAGTATTAAGGAAGCTCATGGAAAACAGAAGAGGCGCAAAGTGGGTGGGAAGATTCCTTCTGAACAATCTGACTCCTGTAAAGGCCCCTTATTGCCATCAAGTAACTGCTTTTAACACATAATGTGGCAGAATCCCACCATCTCAGCTCAGAAAGAAAAAAGAAGAGGCTATCTTGAGACCCTGGGTAAGAGGAGTTAGTTGGGGGCAGGAAAAGTCAGAATGAGATTATACTTGAATCCTCACTCTAAAAGATGTTTCTCTCTCACTCACCTCAACCCTTTCCTATTCTGGTCACCGTCACATTGCTCTGAGGTGCAAAATGACCAAGGTTTGTTAATTTAGAGAAAAGCAGATCCTCAGTAGCATTTCTGATGACAGTAGTTAAGAATAAGTTGGCAAATTTACAGAATCTTTTTAGCCTCTTGAAGTGGCCTGTAAGGTCTCTCAAAGTGTGAGGAACACTGTGCTAGAGAAATAATCTTTAAGGTGACACTGACCTGGGGTCAAGGAAAACATTTTAAAGGATGGGTTATTAAACACATATCTTCCTGAACCACAAAAGATTACCAGGTTCTTTATTAAAGGTAAAATCAATTACAAATATCCCCCTAATACCCACCTAGAGGTGACCCCATGATGGAGCAGGTAAGGTCCCAGAGACTCTCACAAGCTAAAACACTGTAGCAAACCAGCATTTCTTGAAGTTTCCTCTGCAGTGGAGCAGCACTGGGCCCCTTTGGGCCATGAAAAAAGCACTAGATGCTGGGAATAAAAATGAGTCATGGAATGATGAAATCTAAGTCACTCCAAAGATGATGCCAAGACTTTATACTGTATTGACTTTATAGCTTCTGTTTTAAAACTGGTTCCTTTCCCACATCCTAACCAAGCCAAATAGATTTGGCCAGAAATCACAGTCAGTTCTGAACTATCTAATGAACTGGCTGATGACTGCGTGTGTGCATGCTAAGTTGCTTTAGTCCCGTCGGACTCTTTGCAACCCTATGGACTGGTGCCTGACAGGCTCCTCGGTCCGTGGGATTCTACGACAAGAATACCGGAGTGGGTTGCCATGCCCTCTTCCAGGGGATCTTCCTGACCCAGGGATCGAACCCCAGCCTCTTGCATTGGCAGGAACGTTCTTTAGCACCAGCGCCACCTGGTAGCCATCCCCTTTGGCCAATAATTAATCATTTTGAATAGACAGTCCAAGGGTAAATGAGATGAGTATTTCCTTAAGCCAAGATTTAAATAGCTTATTAGAATTTAATAAAGAGTTTACTCTTAGCTGAGATGGCTTCTAAAGCAAAGACTTTCATCACTACTGGCTGTTAGAAAAAGAAAACATCAAGAATTATTATTCCATTTTGCAAATAAGTAAGTTAAATAGTAAGTCTTGGATTTGACTAGGCTGCAACTCTTGAACTCTAACACGTACAGCAATTCTACCCACTAAAACTTTCTCTGATAACAGAAATGTTCTGCATCTATGCTGACCAGGAAGATAACCACTAGCCGCATGTCACTATTGAACACATGAAATGTGGCTAGTGTGAGTGAGAAATTAAATTTTAAATGGTATTTAGCTTTAATGTAAATTTTAATACCTATATGGGAATTACTGTAGAAGGCAGTACGGAAGAAGTTAGGTCAGTTCTGAGTTGCTTGTTACTGTTTTGAGTTCTGACCAAAAACACCCAAGAGACTTTGGCTTTAAGATGTAATTACAGCAGCATCAGGGTACCAAAATAATTAGAGTATTATAGTTCTATATTACACATAACAACTATGGTAATCAATTCCTATCACACAGGTTAAGAAATCCCACATCTTCCTATTTACTATCAACTGAATGAAAAAGAACCTCTTTGTTAAAAGCAGTTCACCCACTGAGGGTTCACTAGCTTCAACCATACCAAGATTATATTTTTTCTTAAATTTGACTGCTTAGGCTGTTTATTGTTTACTATCAATCAGTTAAGCTGCAAAATAAGTTAATTTTTATTGACTCACTAAGAATATCTGAGCACCTATTATGCTCATAATGAAGACAAACATCAAACCTACCACACTACCAAGCACTAAAAATACCACAAAAGAAGTAGGACAGGCAACAAAGTATAGATCGGGGTTGGCAAATTTTCTGTAAAGGACCAGATAGAAAAAATTTTTCCCTTTGTAGGCCATTTGGTCTCTATCACAAATACTCAACTTGTACATGGTAGCATGAAAACAGCCACAGGCAATATGTATATGAGTGAGCATGGCTGTGTTTCACTAAAACTTTATTTATAAAAACTGGCAGTGGGTTGCATTTGGCCCCTAAATAGCAGTTTGTCAAACCTTGGGATATAATATCATTCTCAAATGCTACTTACCATCAAAATATACTAAATAGTTTTTCTAACTTCTTTTTACAGCTCTGAGACCATCTTCAGATGTTCTCATTCAGTGATCTCGAGTGTGGTCTGAGAATCTGTATTTTCAAAGCCTTCCTAGGTAATACTGATTAAATTCCATGCCTAGAAACTAATGGTATAATTGAAAGAATGTGATATTGAGAGTTAGAAGATGATGGTTGAAGCCTTGTTTCTATAGCTAACTATCTTGAATAAATTACTTAATCCTTCCAAGCAACAGTTCATTTATCTGAAAGAGACATAATATCCCATAAGATTATACACACACTCCTTCATTCAATAAATATTTATTAACCTCCTAAGTGCAAAATCACAGTGTTAAATATTAGGGGAACAAGATAGACATGGTTCTGAAATTCATGGAGCCTACAGTTTAGAGATAAGCAAAAGTAGTAAATTAAGTAATAATACAAATAATCTGCCACAATTATGATAAATTTAAGTTAATGAGGTAGTGCAGATTGCCTTGAGAATGTAGAACAGGGAAATCTAATTCATACTTGGGTCAAGATTACTGTGAAGACTGACATTATTAACTAGTATAGTACTTTATAATTTCTGGAGTGATTTCAATTATTCGTTCAAATGATGTTTGAGTACCCTGTACGTGCCAGGCACTTCTAAGTGCTAGGATAAGGCAGGAGGTCCCTGCCCTTATGGAATTTACATTCCAGTGCATAATGAGGCACAATTAACACAAAGTCAAATAAATAAGGTAGTAAGTGATACGTATTTGAAGGACATAAAATAATGATATGTGACAGACTGGGAATCATCTTAGATGGTGAAATTACAGACAGATGCTCTAGACAGGAAACATTTGGGCTGAAGCCTTATAGATGAGAGACAGTCACTCATCTCATTTATACTGCTGAATAATACTTATGAAAGTATTTTATAAACTCTAACATACTACCATATGACAGTTGTGTCTATTATTAGGAAATAGGATTGGCTTAAAACTCAGCATTCAAAAAGCTAAGGTCATGGCATCCGGTCCCATCACTTCATGGCAAATAGATGGAGAAACAACTGAAATAGTTGACAGACTTTATTTTCTTGGGCTCCAAAATCACTGCAGATGGTGACTTCAGCCATGAAATTAAAAGATGTTTGCTCCTTGGAAGAAAAGCTATGACAAACCTAGACAGCATATTAAAAAGCAGAGACATTAGTTTGCCAACAAAGGTCCATTTAGTCAAAACTATGGCCTCTCCAGTAGTCATGTATAAGAGCTGGACCATAAAGAAGGCTGAGCACCAAAGAATTGATGCTTTGAACTGTGGTGTTGGAGAAGACTCTTAAGAATCCCTTGGACTGCAAGGGGATCAAAGCATCCAGTCCTAAAGGAAATCAACCCTGAATATTCATTGGAAGGACTGATCTTGAAACTGAAGCTCTAATACTTTGGCCACCTGATGCGAAAAACCGACTCATTAGAAAAGACCCTGATGTTGGGAAAGACAGAAGGCAGGAGGAAAAAGGGACAACAGAGAACAAGATGGTTGGATGGCATCACCACCTCAATGGAAATGAGTTTGAGCAAGCTAGGGGAGATGGTGAAGGGCAGGGAAGCCTGGTGTGCTGCAGTCGATGGGACTGCAAAGAGGCAGACACAGATGACTGACTGAACAATAACAACAAAGATTGCTGCCCTGAAGGGATTTACAAACTACATACAAATACTTTAAAAATTAACAGTTTCCTAAACTGTAAAACACAAAAGATCTATCAGTTGAATGCATGAATTCCTTTCTCTAATATTCACTCATTTAACAAATATTTACTGTGCAACTACTATATGCCAAGCTCAATTCCAGGCACAGGTGATACACAGCAAAGAACAAAACAGCCAAAATCTCTGCCCACATGGAGCTTACATTCTAAGGGGGAAGAGCCACAATAAATAAACAAACATAATTCAATTGATCCAGAAGGTTACAGAAAAACCACATAATAACTATACAATTTCTGGCCCTTTTCAAATAAGGAAAAAATAAAGCAGGGTAAGAGGGGAAAAGAGTGCTGATTGTATGTATGCTATTTTAGGCAGGATGGTCAAGAAAGGGTTCTTGATGAGGTGATATAAAAGCTGAGACCTGAATGGTTCCTCCAGCCTAAATAATTTAAATAATTAAATAACTAATTAAATAATTTAATTATTGGAATTAAGTAATTCCAATGATGAGAAATTTTTTATTCAGCTATGGTTCAATAGCACAAATGGATTATTTTAACCGTTCGAATCAGCCAAAGTCTACGTTCTTCTAAATCTTTACCTATTGACATTAGACATAATATATCTAATCCCCTAAATATGTACCAAATCCCTCAACTGTTCCTAATTTAAAATGGTTACATCAAGCATTTCCATTCATGCTGGCTACTGTTCTGTCCACATTCCTCTACAAGAACTCTATTTAGTTCCACCTAAAGTGTGGAACCCAAATCCTTAAGAGCAATAAAGACACTCACAGTCTTTATTTTTGGCCACGCTGTGCAGCATGTGGGGTCTTAGTCCCCCAGTCAGGGACTGAACCTGTGCCCCCTGATTTGGAAACTCAGAGTCTAAACCCTGGACTGCCAGGGAAGTACATTTTATGAACTTTAAAAACCTTCACTTTTTAACCCAGTACCTGAAACTTGAGAGAGGCACCATAGAAGTCTGAAAAGTGAGTGAATGTAAAGAAGCAAGCCAGTAATGGTCCTACTCTTTTCTGGACTAGTGAAATCACACCTGGGAAATTAAACGTTATGGGAACTAGTCCTTGAGAGGGACAGAACAAAGCAACATCTAAATGGTGATCTCAATGATCAAGAGACACAAAACCATGTCACGTGAGGACCAGCTAAATGAAGAATCAACATTTAGCATGAGAGTCTTAGAGCCATTTCTTTATCGATCCATCCAACAAGTATTTATAGTGTGGATCAAGGAACTGTGCTGGAGATACAACCATGATCAAAATATTGTCTGGCCTTCAAAAAGCTTCAACTTAAGGCTTCTAAGTTAAAATGTAAAAGGATAAGCAAGGAGTTAGCCAGAGAGACCTGTTGTTTCAGACAGAAAGAAAAGCATGTATGAGGGCCCAGAAATGAAAAAAAGTAGTTCTAAAACCTGAATCTTTCAGTATGGCTACTGGGTAGATAAAAATGGTTTAGAAAAGAGGTAGTCAATAAAAGCAGTGTTTGGGTTTCAGAGTCTCATATGCAACACTAAGGAGAAGAGGAAGCACAAAAGGGTTTGTAGGAAAAAGCATCCTGTCTACAATGTGAAGAATGGATTGGAGGAGGGTAAGGCTGGAGGCAGGAAGCTTTTTTATTAGGAAGCTTTTCTAATAAGCTAGCTATGAGATGATAGTTGCTTGAACTAGGAAATTTAACAGAATGGCAGTGAGAAAGCAGTCTTTCAGTTCAGCTCAGCTCAGTCGTGTCCGACTCTCCGCGACCCCATGAATAACAGCACGCCAGGCCTCCCTGTCCATCACCAACTCCCGGAGTTCACTCAAACTCATGTCCATCGAGTCGGTGATGCCATCCGGCCATCTCATTCTCGGTCATCCCCTTCTTCTCCTGCCCCCAATCCCTCCCAGCATCAGAGTCTTTTCCAGTGAGTCAACTCTTCGCATGAGGTGGCCAAAGTATTGGAGTTTCAGCTTTAGCATCAGTCCTTCCAATGAACACCTAGGACTGATCTCCTTTAGAATGGATTGGTTGGATCTCCTTGCAGTCCAAGGGACTCTCAAGAGTCTTCTCCAGCACCACAGTTCAAAAGCATCAATTCTTCGGCGATCAGCTTTCTTCACAGTCCAACTCTCACATCCATACATGACCACTGGAAAAACCACAGCCTTGACTAGACGGACCTTGGTTGGCAAAGTAATGTCTCTGCTTTTTGATACGCTATCTAGGTTGGTCATAACTCTCCTTCCAAGGAGTAAGCGTCTTTTAATTTCATGGCTACAATCAGCATCCGCAGTGAGCTGCTTTCAAATAACTAGAGGCTGGTTAGTGAAAAACTGGCTAAACCTATACATATGGCTCTAAAAGTTATAGGGAGAATTAATAGAATTGACAAAGAAACAGATTTTGGCCCAATAAATATTTGTTTAAACACGAGTGAGTTGCTTGAGGAGGTTTTAAGTCCTTAACAACTTTGGGGAGAGTTCAAGGCAAGACATTTTACAAGAAATACAAAATGTTGGAATTTTGAAATGCAGGCCAAGGTAGATTTTTAAGGCCTCTTCCAAACTCTGAGGTTCTAAAAATCTACTGAATTTTCTTTCAGTGTGAATTTGGGGCCACCCTCTATACCTGATGGACAAAATGAAATACCCAAGATTAATTTATCAGAGGCTCTGCCTGGCTTCACTACCTCTACTCCCACAACAAAAAACATACTTTCACATTTTAACATCACTTTATGTAAATATTTTAAACTGAATATCCACTTTTCACAATAGTCATCAAAACAGGTTGTATACAACATACCTTAAATATCACTGAACTAGTACTGTTATCATCATTCACATTAGCAACAGATCCCCAAACTGCAGCAGCTATCACTGAGTACCTTCTGTTTGTCTGCACCATGCCACACTATGTTCAATATTTCCCCTGTTAATTATAACCCGAAAAGTAGGTTTTATTCTCATCTTAAAGATGAGGAAATAAGACTCAGAAAGATCAAGTCTTTTTTCTGAAGTCACAAAACTGGTTAGTGAGGAAAAGGAATTTGAACCCAGGCCTGTCTGATTCTTATGCCATGCTTTTTAAACCACATACCAGTACCTTAGAAAGCATGAGGAAAGTTTTGAGGAAAAACAAAAATTGACTATCATTTATTGTTTATCAAGTATCAGGCCCTTTACCTGCATTATTTCATTTCATTCTTCAGCTCATAATCATAGAATGCTTCACTTCAAAGAATGTCACAAGATTTGACTTAAAAGGCTGAGGATAGTTGCTGAACAAATGAAAATAATAATCCTCCAAAGTTGAAAAGTATTTGAGAGTTTTTAAGATGTTTTCACATCCATTAGTTCATGTAATCTTCTTAATAACCCTGTGAAGTAGGTAGAATGGGATTATTATCCCCATTTACAAATCAGAAAACCAAGGATTAGTGTCACAGACTTACTAAATGGCAAAGTTGGCCCTCAAAGAACCCAGGAATTCTGACTTCTAGTCTAGTGTTCTACTACTTTACATCACCTTCTTTGTCAGTGGGCAATGAAAGTAATATGTTGTCAGAAGAAAAGGAAAGAGGGAGCAAATGGAAAATGATGATAATAGGATTGAACACAGGAAGTTGCAATAACAAAATATGTAACAATACTTTGACAAAAACTGATAAAGGTATCAGGATATCAATATTTAAATAAAATGCTGCAGGATTTTAAAGAACGCTTAAGAAGTTAAGACTAACATTTATGTAGGAACTCAGAAAGCTGATTGAAAAATATTGCCATTAGTTTCATTTCCGAAATCCTAGTCCTGAAGTACACTATTCAGGGATGAAAACCAAATGCAGTATCAGGCTGACTCCTGTTATTTGACATCTTAATATTTCAGTTTTTATTCAGTTTAAAAAAAAACTTAGAAAATTTTTAGGTTTAATTTCAGTTCAATATATCTCATGAATAATTTATTTTTGGAAAATGCCATCAAATTCTGATTTATGGACAAAGGGGCTTTGTTTTAGCTCTAGATTTAATGAATTAATAAGAAGTAACTTGCAGTTTGGTTTCAGTTCCCATCCCTTATTGTACTCACGTAATTAACTACCCTTTTCCCTTTCGTTGGCTTAGTCTGTGGCCTCCTGATAAGGAGAATCTGACATGACAGCAAAGGAGAACTGCATGGGCTCATTAGGCAGAGAAGAGCACAGGATTCACTAGCTCATGAGACAAAGACACATGGAATTCTTTTCCTAGTTACAATCTAATCCCTGGCTCAGTAATTTCCCATATTTAACAGAAATACAAGAAAAATATCTTACCTAACTCCAGGATGTCAGTAGCTTCTATTAAAGAAAAAAATATTACAGCATAAGTCATCATGAAAAACACACTAAAAGAACAGTGAGATTCCGGGGTAAAATGGGGGCTTGAGAGTTTGTGTAGTTCAATTCTCTCACTTTAAAAGATACTAAGTTTATTAATAGTAGTTGTGGAAGTATACCACTCAATTCTGTCTTATTAAAAACTGGATATCCAGAGAGGCTAAAAAACTGTACCTAAAGCTAATTTTGGATTGTTTGAACTCAGAATCTAAATTTCCTGATTTCATCCTCAAACCAACGTATATTGCTTTTGACAGATACCTCCACAAACTATATTTGCTTGTGTTTTAACCAGTGAGTTCTTGGTATACTCAGACCTCTAAAAAAAAGGCTTTGTGGTAAGAGATGTCAAATTAAATTTTTCCATGCTAAATATAGCTTTTTTTCTTACCTTGATATTGGGATGCAGACTCTGATAGATGACCATATTTATGTTTTCTAACATCATTCCAGTCTATTACTGCAGGAAGAAAGAAAACAAGTCACGTGGGAAGAAAGTAAAAGTTTCAATACTTCTCCAGTTTAGCAGTATATTGCGACAGTTTTTGACAAAGTAATCTACTTTTGAGATTCTAGTCTAAGGAAATAACCCAAAATATAGAAAAAGAGATTTTATTTAAAAAACTTTAGTATTCTTTATAATAAGAAAAAATTGGGGTGGAAGGGGTGAGTAGATGTTCAACACAGAAGACTGATTAAGATACTGAAATACATTTGTTATTTGATGAAGTATTTTGGTGCTGTTAAACTTTTACAAGTCTAAGTGGGAAAATGTTTGAGTTATAATGTTATCTGGTAAGATAAAGGATCAAAAAGTATATGCAAGGAATAACCACAATTACATAAAACACTGAAGACAAAGAACACCTATGTTACAGGCTGCATTGCGTTCTCCCAGAATTCATATTGAAGTAATCATTTCTCAATACTTCAGAAGGTGACTTTGGAAGTAGGGTCTATGAAGAAGTAAGTAAGTTAAAATGAGATCTAATTTTAGAGTGGACCCTAATCCAATATGACTGGTATCCTTATAAGAAGAGGAAAATCTGGACAGAGACATGATAGAGAAAGGACTATGTGAAGGCACAGGGAGAAGACAGACATTTATGGGCCAAAGCGGGGGGAAAAAAACTACCCTGCTGACACCTCGATCTTGCTCTTGAAGCCTCCAGAACTGTAAGAAAATGTCTGTTGTTGAAATCACCCAGTCTGTAGCCTTTGTTATACTATAGTTTACAGTAAACTAATACAACCCTAAAAATTATCACTAGAAAAAAAAGAAGTAAACAAAGCAAATATAAACAACTGGTTATCTTTGGGTGATAGTACTGTTTTTCTCCCCTTTCTAATCTCAAATATTTTCAGATTTTTTTTATACAGAGTATCAGTTCAGTTGCTCAGTTGTGTCTGACTCTTTGCGACCCCATGAACCGCAGCAAGCCAGGCCTCCCTGTCCATCACCAACTCTCGGGGTCCACCCAAACCCATGTCCATCGAGTTGGTGATGCATCCAACCATCTCATCCTCTGTCATCCCCGTCTCCTTCTGCCCTCAATCTTTCCCAGCATGAGGGTCATTATTCATATAATAGAAATATATTTTCCTTGCTTGAAAATTTAGATTTATCTACTGACCCCAGTACTGTCTTAGCATTATTTACCCATCTTCTTTATCACTGAATGGTACCACTTCTTTTTTAAACTATTATTTACCCATTTACCCACTTCTCTTTTTACCCAGCTCAGATTCTATGGTCCCTCACTAAAATCACTCCCTGGCCAATAGTCTTCAACTCCTTCACACCTGTTTTTTTTTTTTTTTTGGTTAAACTTGACTACTAAAGCCTCAACCCTAATTTGGCTAAAACCACTTACCTGCCTGTATCATGCCTACCCCAACACATCACAAGTGCTAAAGAAAAACAAGTGGAAGCTTACTGGTCTCACCTTAAACTCATGGCTACGATCTCAAGCTACTTATCATTGTCTAGGAATCAAACCACAATTCCCTACCATGCTTGCTTTTCTCCTTTCCAAAAATATAAATTCAAGTATTCTTCTCTCTAGTGCTGAAGAAGCTGAAGTTGAAAGATTCTATGAAGACCTACATGATTTCTTAGAACTCACACCAAAAAAATGTCCTTTTCATCACAGGGGACTAGAATGCAAAAGTAGGAAGTCAAGAAATACCTGAAATAACAGGCAAGTTTGGCCTTGGAGTACAAAATGAAGCAGGGCAAGGCTAACAGAGTTTTGTTACAACAAACACCCTCTTCCACGAACACAAGAAACTACTATACATGGACATCACCAGATGGTCAGTACCAAAATGAGACTGATTTTATTTACTCTTTTTGCAGCCGAAGATGATGTAGCTCTATATAGTCAGCAAAAAAAAGACCTGGAGCTGCCTGTGGCTCAAATCATCAGTTCTTTATTGCAAAATTCAGGCTCAAGTTGAGAAAGCAGGGAAAACCACTAGGCCATTCAAATATGGCCTAAATCGTATCCTTTATGATTACACAGTAGAGGTGATGAATAGATTCAAGGGACCAGATCTGGCAGACAGACTGCCTGAAGAACTATGGATGGAGGTTTGTAACACTGTGCAGGAGGTAATGACCAAAACTATCCCCAAGAAATAAAAGAAGGCAAAGTGGTTGTCTGAGGAGGCCTTACAAACAGCTGAGAAAGGGGAGAAGCAAAAGACAAAGGAGAAAGGGAAAGAGAAATCCTTTAGAGTTCAGAGGGTAAAGAATGCAGAGTTGCAGAGAATAGCAAGGAGAGATAAAAAAGCCTTCTTAAGTGACCAATGCAAAGAAATAGAAGAAAACAACAGAATGGGAAAGATTAGCAATCTCTTTAAGAAAATTGGAGATACCAAGGGAACATTTCAGGCACAACAAAGGACAAAAACAGCAAGGACATTAACAGAAGCAGAAGAGCGTAAGAAAAGGTGGCAAGAATACACTGTACAAATTAGTTCAGTTCAGTTCAGTCGCTCAGTCGTGTCCGACTCTCTGCGACCCCATGAATCACAGCACGCCAGGCCTCCCTGTCCATCACCAACTCCCAGAGTTCACTCAAACTCATGTCCATAGAGTCGGTGATGCCATCCAGCCATCTCATTCTCTGTCATCCCCTTCTCCTCCCGCCCCCAACCTTTCCCAGCATCAGAGTCTTTTCCAGTGAGTCAACTCGTCGCATGAGGTGGCCAAAGTATTGCAGTTTCAGCTTTAGCATCAGTCCTTCTAATGAACATCCAGGATTGATCTCCTTTAAAATGGACTGGCTTGCAGTCCAAGGGACTCTCAAGAGTCTTCTCCAACACCACAGTTCAAAAGCATCAATTGTTCGGCGATCAGCTTTCTTCACAGTCCAACTCTCACATCCATACATGACCACGGGAAAAACCATAGCCTTGACTAGACGGACCTTTGTTGGCAAAGTAATGTCTCTGCTTTTTAATATACTATCAAGGTTGGTCATAACTTTCCTTCCAAGGAGTAAGCGTCTTTTAATTTCATGGCTGCAATCAGCATCTGCAGTGATTTTGGAGCCCCAAAAATAAAGTCTGACACTGTTTCCATTGTTTTTTCATCTATTTCCCATGAAGTGATGGGACCAGATGCCATGATCTTTGTGACCCAATGAACCATGATTATGTGGTCACTTACCTACAGCCAGACATCCTGGAGTGTGAGGTCAAGTGGGCCTCAGGAGCATTACTACGAACAATGCTAGTGGAGGTGATGGAATTCCAGCTGAACTATTTCAAATCTTAAAAAATGATGTTGTTAAAGTGTTGCTCTCACTATGCCAGCAAATTTGGAAAACTCAGCAGTGACCACAGGACTGGAAAAGGTCAGTTTTCATTTCAATCCCAAAGAAAAGCAATGCCAAAGAATGTTCAAATTACTGTATAATTGTACTCGTTTCACATGCCAGCAAGATTTTGCCTAAAATCCATCAGGTAAGGCTTTAGCAGTATGTAAACTGAAAACTTCCAGATGTTCAAGCTGGATTTAGCAAAGGCAGAGGAACCAGAGATCAGATTGCCAACATATGCAGGATCACAGAAAAAGCAAGGGGATTCCAGAAAAACATATGCTCCTGCTTCATTGAATATGCTAAAGACTTTGACTGTATAGATCACAACAAACTGTAATATTCTTAAAGAGATGGGAATACCAGATCACCTTACCTGCCTCCTGAGAAACCTGTATGCAGGAAAAGAAGCAACAGTTAGAACCGGACATGGAACAACAAACTGGTTCAAAATTGGGAAAGGCTGTATGTTGTCACCCTGCTTATTTAACTTATATGCAGAATACATCATGCAAAATGCCAGGCTAGATGAATCACAAGATGGAATCAACACTGCCAAGAGAAATATCAACAACCTCAGATATGCAGATGATACCACTTTAATGGCAGAAAAGTGAAGAGGAACTAAATAGCCTCTTGATGAAGGTGAAAGAGGTGAGTGAAAAAGCTGGCTTAAAACCCAACCTTCAAAAAACTAAGATCATGGAATCCAGTTCAATCATTTCATTGTAAACACATGGGAAAAATGTGGAAACAGTATTGGATTTCATTTTCTTGGGCTCCAAAATCACTGCGTACAGTGACTGCAGCCACAAAACTAAAAGATGCTTACTCCTTGGAAGAATAGCTATGTCAAACCTAGATAGTGTTTTAAACAGCAGAGACATCACTTTGCTGACAAAGGACTGTCTAGTCAAAGCTATGGCTTTTCTAGTAGTCGTGTATGGATGTGAGAATTGGACCATAAAGAAGGCTGAACACCAAAGAACTGACACTTTCAAACTGTGGTGCTGGAGAAGACCCTTGAGAGTCCCTTGGACTGCAAGGAGATCAAACCAATCAATCCTAAAGGAAATCAGTCCTGAATATTCATTGGAAGGACTGCTGTTGAAGCTGAAGCTCCAATACTTTGACCATCTGATGCAAATAGCTGACTCACTGGAAAAGACTCTGATTTAGGAAAAAAGACGCTTGCTCCTTGGAAGGAAAGTTATGACCAACCTTGATAGTATATTAAAAAGCAGAGACATTACTTTGCCAACCAAGGTCCGTCTAGTCAAGGCAATGGTTTTTCCCATGGTCATGTATGGATGTGAGAGTTGGACTGTGAAGAAAGCTGATCGCCGAAGAATCGATGCTTTTGAACTGTGGTGTTGGAGAAGACTCTTGAGAGTCCCTTATACTGCAAGGAGATCCAACCAGTCCATTCTAAAGGAGATCAATCCTGGATGTTCATTGGAGGGACTGATGCTAAAGCTGAAACTGCAATACTTTGGCCACCTCATGTGACGACTTGACTCACTGGAAAAGACTCTGATGCTGGGAAAGGTTGGGGGCGGGAGGAGAAGGGGATGACGGAGAATGAGATGGCTGGATGGCATCACTGACTCTGTGGACATGAGTTTGAGTGAACTCCGGGAGTTGGTGATGGACAGGGAGGCCTGGCGTGCTGTAATTCATGGGGTCGCGGAGAGTCGGACACAACTGAGCGACTGAACTGAACTGAACTGAACTGAGGGCAAGAGGAGAAGCGGATGACAGAGGATGAGATGGTTGGATGGCATCACTGACTCAATGAACATGAGTTTGAGGAAACTCAGGACGATAATGATGGGCAGAGAAACATGGTGTGCTGCAGTTCATGGGGTCACAAAGAGTCGGACACAACTGAGCGAATGAACTGAACTAGTGAATGAACAACAAGAACAACACAATTTTTCACTTTCTTCATATTCCAAATATTCCCTCCTTAACCTTCACTCTTAGGGGATAATATTAATTCAGGGTTTATTGAGAACAACAAAAATAAGACACGAGAACCTTCAATATGCCACACATTTCAGGAAGATTCAAACTTAACCTTGTCTAGTGGTATGTCCCCAAAGCATAATATAGTAAGTAGCAGGTGTTCAGTTAATAATTGGTGATTTAATGAATCTACTTATTCATCATTCTTTCTGACTTTTCTCCTACTTGTGTGGATGAAGCGTCTCTGATTTTAAGCAACAGCCCACCCTACATTTTTGCTCCAGATCCCATTTCCTCTCATCTTAAGAACTTTGCAAATATTTCCTCTATAACAGATCATTTACTTCAGTATTGTTACTGCTTTGTCATCACCTATCAAAATACACAAACCCACCAATGAATATGCTCTCTCCAACCCTCTCTTAATTTCACACATACACTTCCTGCTATATCTTTCAATTTTTCTTACTCTCTTTCACGGGAAAACTTATTTTAAGAGTTGTCTTAAAGGCAATGAATTATTGCCTCCTCACTTCCTCATATTATGTCCTCATTTAATAGGTTTTTTTTTTTTTTTTGGCTCACCACTCCACTGAGATTACTTCCAAATTCATATTCCATTGGCCTCTACTTGGAATTCTATACTTACATATACAACTACTTTCAGGCCATCTCTACATGGTTCTCAATCAGATATTTCAAACTTAGCTAAAACAGAACACCGTTTGTCAAGCTGTTCTTCTTTTTGTCCTCCCCAAACCAGTAGATGGCATCTCCATCACCTAGCTCTTCAAGCCAAAATCCTTGAAATTATCCTTCATCCCTATATTTCCTCTACATTCACATTCAATCCATCAGTAGGTTCTGTTGGGCCATATCCCAATCCATCCACCACTCAATCTCATGACTCACGGTCTAGTTTGAGTCACTATTACCTCTTATCTGGACCATTACAAAGTCTGCTAACTTATCCTGCTTCTACTTTTGCCCTACTCCAACTTATTCTCCACAGAAGAGTCAGAAGGAGCATTTTAAAACACAAGACAGATAGTATCATTTATCTGCTTAAGGACTTCAAATAACTTTCCTCAGAGTTAAGGGTGCCTTACAAAGCTATGCAAGATCTGGCTACTGCCATTTCTCTGATCTTCTTTGTTATGATTTTTCCCTTTTCCACTGCACTCGTCACACTGGCCAGTGTCTCACTCCAAGGGTTTGCCTTTTCTCCTGGTTTGATGTCCCCAGTCTTTCTAGTAACCTGCTATGTTTGTTTATCTCTAAATCATGAATAAAAATTACAAACTTGATCAGGCTTTAAAATGACTGACAGAGATATTAGGGCATCACCCTTGGACTGCAAGGAGATCCAACCAGTCCATTCTAAAGGAGATTAGTCCTGGGTGTTCATTGGAAGGACTGATGCTAAAGCTGAAACTCCAATACTTTGGTCACCTCATGCGACGAGTTGACTCACTGGAAAAGACTCTGATGCTGGGAGGGATTGGGGGCAGGAGGAGAAGGGGACGACAGAGAATGAGATGGCTGGATGGCATCGCCGACTCGATGGACATGAGTTTGAGTGGACTCTGGGAGTTGATGATGGACAGGGAGGCCTGGCATGCTGTGATTCATGGGGTCACAGAGAGTTGGACACGACTGAGCGACTGAACTGAACCGAACTGAATTTATGTTTCAAATTTGCATAACTATTTTATGTAAAGACAGAAATGATGCCATGAAACACTACATGAGACCTGCTCTGTACAACTTGGTAGCCATTAGTCATACACAGCTACCGAGCATTTGAAATTTGGCTAGTATCACTAAGGAAGTGAATCGTTTTAATGTTTATTAATTTAAATTCAAAAATTAACATTTGGTGCAGTTTTGGGGAAAGCTTTTTAGGTGAAACTCGGTCTGAGAATATACTTTTTCAACAGCAGATTTTTTGAAATCTAAGTACAGATCAAGTACTTCTGATAAAACTTAGTGTCTGAATTGAGATGTTCTGTAATTCTAGAACATATACCAGATTCTAAAGACTGAGTATTAAAAAAAAATGAATACAGAATAGCTCGTTATGTATTTTTATATTGGTTACATGTCAAAATAGTATTTTAGATACAGTGTATTAAATACAACCTCCCCTTATTTATTTACCTTTTTTAATGTGGCTATTAGAAAAATCTACATTATGTATGTGACTTGCATTGTATTTTTATTGGACAGGGCCATGTTGGAAAATTGTAGTCAAATGTAGCTGCAGCAGAAGGCATTTAAAGGGTATGATAAGAAAAGTGAAATGTAGTCATTGGTGGCTATATATATACATACTATATATACATACATACATATATATATATATACACACATATATATATAGATCTGAGAAAACAGATCTATAAGCAAGAGGAAGCCACTGGGAAAGAAGTGGAGGTGAGGGATGGAAGAGAGAATATACTAGTGGCCCATGGAACCTTGGCTCTGGAGGCTCATTATATTCTTGTTTTTCATGTGGCTTGGCTGTTCAACCTGCTTAGTAATTAAAAGAATTCTGTTTCAAATGTAGAGGTAGAAGAAAAGGTTTCTGAGAAAACACCATGATTTTAGTGTCAAGTGGAAGAGCAAGCTTGACTTAATCTCAGACAAAACAATCGTCCCAACTAAGTAAAAACCAAGGGATAAGACATAATAAACTCGAAAACTATGTTTAATCATATAGAGATTTTTATCTTTAAAGATTTCTGACAAGGTTCTTAGTTTGCACAAAACTAAAATTTTGTTTAGAATCTAAACTCTGAAATTTGCAAGATATTTTTCTACTAAATTCCACTAATACTATTAAAATGTGACTATAACAAAAGGCAAGAATGCATTACCTTCCAGAAATGACTACTTTAATGACATTTAAGAAATACATAGTGTCTAGCACAATACCTAACAGAGAAAAAATTCATTAAATAATAAGTTTTCATTTCTTTTTTTCTTAGTAATAATCTCTAGTCTGGCTAAGTTGTCATAAAAATATTTCTAGGTATTTAAAAAGCAAAATTTCCAACTCACAATCTTGAAAATTGATGCTAATGACAAAAACACATCATGGTTAAAAGAAAAGGACAACGAGTGACATAATTAGAAATGGGGAATTCCTTAAACTCAGTCCTTGCCAAATCTTTTAACTACCCTTACCTCCAGGATGGGGTAAAAATATACTTAGCACTAGGCTGCATAGTCAATAGACTACAAACTGGTCAAGGAGTTAAAAGGTTTGGGATTTACCCCTGGATCCACCAATACTTTGCTCTAACCTCTGACAAGTCAGTTTCTCTATGTGTTAATTTTTCCATCTGTAAAATGGGGATGGGAGGAAGGGGGACATTTATTACCCAGTAAAGGACTGAGACTTTACTCGTATTAACATACTGGACTACAACAGAAGAAAAGTAGGACATTTACATATAATATTTTTGCTTATTCGAATATCTCAGGGTTGGAGAGTACCTTATGGTAAGATCAGTTCAGTTCAGTCGCTCAGTCGTGTCCGACTCTTTGCGACCCCATGAATCACAGCACGCCAGGCCTCGCTGTCCATCACCAACTCCCGGAGTTCACTCAAACTCATGTCCACAGAGTCAGTGATGCCATCCAGCCATCTCATTCTCAGTCGTCCCCTTCTCCTCCTGCCCCCAACCTTTCCCAGCATCAGAGTCTTTTCCAGTGAGTCAACTCGTCACATGAGGTGGCCAAAGTATTGCAGTTTCAGCTTTAGCATAAGTCCTTCCAATGAACACCCGGGATTGATCTGAATGGACTGGTTGGATCTCCTTGCAGTCCAAGGGACTCTCAAGAATCTTCTCCAGCACCACAGTTCAAATGCATCAACTCTTCGGCGATCAGCTTTCTTCACAGTCCAACTCTCACATCCATACATGACCACGGGGAAAACGATAGCCTTGACTAGACGGACCTTGGTTGGCAAAGTAATGTCTCTGCTTTTTAATATATTATCAAGGTTGGTCATAACTTTCCTTCCAAGGAGTAAGCGTCTTTTAATTGCATGGCTGCAATCAGCATCTGCAGTGATTCTGGAGCCCCCCAAAATAAAGTCTGACACTGTCTCCACTGTTTTTCCATCTATTTCCCATGAAGTGATGGGACCAGACACCATGATCTTTGTTTTCTGAATGCTGAGCTTCAAGCCAATCTTTTCACTCTCCTCTTTCACTTTCATCAACAGGCTTTTGAGTTCCTCTTCACTTTCTGCCATAAGGGTGGTGTCATCTGCATATCTGAGGTTACTGATATTTCTCCAGGCAATCTTGATTCTAGCTTGTGCTTCTTCCAGCCCAGCGTTCCTCATGATGTACTCTGCATATAAGTTAAATAAGCAGGGTGACAATATACAGCCTTGACGTACTCCTTTTCCTATTTGGCACCAGTCTGTTGTTCCATGTACAGTTCTGACTGTTGCTTCCTGACCTGCATACAGGTTTCTCAAGAGGCAGGTCAGGTGGTCTGGGATTCCCATCTCTTTCAGAATTTTCCACAGTTTATTGTGATCCACACAGTCAAAGGCTTTGGCATAGTCAATGAAGCAGAAAGAGATGTTTTTCTGGAACTCTCTTGCTCTCTCCATGATCCAGCGGATGTTGGCAATTTGATCTCTGGTGCCTCTGCCTTTTCTAAAACCTGCTTGAACATCTGGAAGTTCACGGTTCACATATTGCTGAAGCCTGGCTTGGAGAATTTTGAGCATGACTTTACTACTGTGTGAGATGAGTGCAATTGTGTGGTAGTTTGAGCATTCTTTGGCATTGCCTTTCTTTGGGATTGGAATGAAGACTGACCTTTTCCAGTCCTGTGGCCACTGCTGAGTTTTCCAAATTTGCTGGCATATTGAGTGCAGCACTTTCACAGCATCATCTTTCAAGATTTGAAATAGCTCAATTGGAATTCCATCACCTCCACTAGCTTTGTTCGTAGTGATGCTTTCTAAGGCCCACTTGACTTCACATTCCAAGATGTCTGGCTCTAAGTCAGTGATCACGTTATCATGACTATCTTGGTTGTGAAGATCTTTTTTGTACAGTTCTTCTGTGTATTCTTGCCACCTCTTCTTAATATCTTCTGCTTCTGTTAGGTCCATACCATTTCTGTCCTTTATCGAGCCCATCTTTGCATGAAATGTTCCCTTGGAAACTCTAATTTTCTTGAAGAGATCTCTTGTTTTTCCTATTCTGTTGTTTTCCTCTGTTTCTTCGCATTGATCACTGAGGAAGGCTTTCTTATCTCTCCTTGCTATTCTTTGGAACTCTGCATTCAGATGCTTATATCTTTCCTTTTCGCTTCTCTTCTTTTCACAGCTATTTGTAAGGCCTCCTCAGACAGCCATTTTGCTTAGGTTAAATTTAAGTAAACCTCAGTCTTCACAGAAATAAAAAATACAATATTCGCCAAATTCGGTCTCACGCAAACATCAAATTTCCAACTAATCACGGTAAACTAGGAAATAAAAAGATACTAAAACTACATCAAGATGGTGTTATAAACTAAATTATGCCTCCCACCCCAAGTGATATGTTGAAGTCCTAATCCCCCGATATGACTTTATTTGCAGATAGGACTTTTACGAGCTTGTTGTTGTTCAGTATCTCAGTTGTGTCTGACTCTGTAACCCCATGGACTGAAGCATGCCAGGCTTCCTTGTCCTTCACTATCTCCTGAAGTTTGTTCAAACTCATGTCCATTGAGTCGGTGATGCCATCCAACCATCTCATCCTCTGTCATCCTCTTCTCCTCCTGCCTTCAATCTTTTCCAGCATCAGGGTCTTTCCCAATGAGTCAGTTCTTTGCATCAGGTGCCCAAAGTATCGGAGCTTCAGCTTCAGCATCAGCCCTTAATGAATATTTAGGACTAATTTCCTTTAGGATTAACCGGTTTGATCTTCTTGCTGTCCAAGAGACCCTCAAGAGTCTTCAGCATCACGGTTCAAAAGCATCAATTCGTCAGCGCTCAGCCTTCTTTATGGCCCAACTCTCACATGCATACATGACTACTTGAAAAACCATAGCTTTGACTAGACGGACCTTTGATAGCAAAGCAATGTTTCTGCTTCTTAATACACTGTCTAGGTTTGTCACAGATTTTCTTCCAAGGAGCAAGTATCTTTTAGTTTCATGGATGCAGTCACTTGCCACAGTGACTTTGGAATCCAAGGAAATAAAGCCTGTCGCTGTATCCACTGTTTCTCCATGTATTTGCCATGAAGTGATGGCCCCGAATGCCATGATCTTAGTTTTTAGAATGTTGAGTTTTAAGCCAGTCTTTTCACTCTCCTTTCACTTTCATCAAGTGGCTCCTTAGTTCCTCTTCACTTTCTACCATTAGGGTGGTATCATCTGCATATCTGAGGTCATTGATATTTCTCCCAGCAATCTTGATTCCAGATTGTGCTTCATCCAGCCCCTAATTTTGCCTGATGTACTCTGCATATAAGTTAAATAAGCACAGTGACAATGTACAGCCTTGTGGTACTCCTTTTGCAACTCTGAACCAGTTCATTGTTCCATGTCCAGTTCTAACTTTTCTTCTTCTTGACCTGCAGACAGGTTTCTCAGGAGGCAGGCAAGGTGGTCTGGTATTCCCATCTCTTTAAGAATTTTCCACAGTTTGTTGTGATCCATACAGTCAAAGGCTTTAGTGCAGTCCATGAAGCAGAAATTTTCTGGAATTCTCTTGCTTTTTCTATGATCCAACGGATGTTGGCAATTTGATCTCTGGTTCCTCTGCCTTTTCTAAACCCAGTTTGAACATCTGGAAGTTCTTGGTTCACATAGTGTTGAAGCCTAGCTTGAAGGATTTTAAGCATTACCTTGCTAGCATGTGAAATGAGCATAACTGTGTGGTAGTTTGAGCATTCTTTGGCATTGCCTTTCTTTGGGATTGGAATGAAAACTGACCTTTTCCAGTCCTGTGGCCACTGCTGAGTTTTCCAAATTTGCTGGCACATTGAGTGCAGCTCTTTAACAGCATCATCGTTTAAGATTTGAAATAGCTCACCTGGAATTTCATCACCTTCACTAGCTTTGTTTGTTGTGATGCTTCCTAAGGAGCACTTGACTTCACACTCTAGAATGTCTGGTTCTAGGTGAGTGATCACACCATCATGGCTGTGTCATTAAGATCTTTTTTGTACAGTTCTTCTGTGTATTCTTGCCACTTCGTCTTAATATCTTCTGTTTTTGTTAGATCCATACTTCTTCTGTACTTTACTGTGCCCATCTTTGCATGAAATGTTCCCTTGGTATCTTTAATTTTCTCAAAGAAATCTCTAGTCTTTCCCATCCTATTGTTTCCTCTCTTTCTATGCATTGCTCATTTAAGAAGGGTGTTTGCTATGACCAGTACATTCTCTTGGCAAATACTCTGTTAGCCTTTGTGCTGCTTCATTTTGTACTCCAAGGCCAAACTTGCCTGTTACTCCTTGACTTCCTACTTTTGCATTCCAGTCCCCTATGATGAAAGGACATCTTTTTTTTGGTGTTTGTTCTAGAAGGTATAGTAAGTCTTCTCGGACAGTTCAATTTTATCTTCTTTGGCATTACTGGTTGGGGCGTAGACTTGGATTACTGTGATGCTGAATGGTCTGCCTTGGAAACAACCAAGATCATTCTGTCGTTTTTGAGATTGCACCCTAGTACTGCAGTTCAGAGCCTTTTGATGACTATGAGGGCTACTCCATTTCTTCAAAGGGATTCTCGCACATAGTGGTAGATACACTGGTCATCTGAATTAAATTCGCCCATTCCCATCCATTTTAGTTCACTGATTCCTAAAATGCTGATGTTCACACTTGCCATCTCCTGTTTCACCACTTCCAATTTACCTTGATTCGTGGACCTAACATTTCAGGTTCCTATGCAATGCTGTTTTTTACAGCACTGGACTTTACTTTCACCACCAGACACATCCACAACTGGGTATCATTTCCTCTTTGGTTCAGTCTCTTCATTCCTTCTGGAGCTGTTTCTCCACTCTTCAATAGAATACTGGACACCTACCGACCTGAGGGGTCCCATCTTTCAGTGTCATATCTTTATGCCTTTTCATACTGTCTATGGGGTCTCAAGGTAAGAACGCTGAGTGGTCTGCCATTTCCTTCTCCAGCGGACCACATTTTGTCAGAGATCTCCATCAGGACTCAACTGGAGTGGGTGGCCCTACACGGCGTGGTTTAGTCTCCCTGAGTTACACAGGCTGTGACCCAAGTGACCACTTTAGTTAGTTTTCTGTGCTTGTGCTTCCCACGCTGTCCGCCCTCTGATGGATGACGATAAGAGGCTGCTGCCAACTTCCTGATGGGAGTGATTGGCTGTGGGGAAAACTGGGTCTTGCTTTGGTGGGCAGACCATGCTCAGTAAATCTTAATCCAATTTTCTGCTGATGGGTGGGGTTGTGCTCTCTCTCTGCAGTTTGGCCAGAGGCAGCCCAGTCCTAGAGTCTGCAGTCTCTATGGTAGGGTACAGATTTTATGGTAGGAGTAGTGGTGACCTCCTACAAGATGATTTATACCAGCACACTACACCTCCCAGGACTGCTGCTCTCAGTCCCCCTGACCCCGTGGCAGGCCAATGTCCACCCACGTCTAAACCAAAGACTCCCAGAAACTCACAGGACTGGTATCCTAATGAAAAGGAAGAGATACCAGAGACTGATTGGTCTCTCTCTCTCAATCCAACTCTACCCTTCCACCAACACATACAGAGAAAAACGCCAGGTGAGCACACAGTCAGAAGGTGTTCTTTCTATAAGCTGAGGGAAGCCTCACTGTAAATCAACCCTGCTAGCATCTTGATCTTGGACATCTAGACTCAGGAACTGTGAGAAATAAGTGTTTGTTGTTTAAACTACCCCACTTGTGGTATTTTGTTACAGCAATCGAATACACACGAATACACATGGTCATAGGACAAATGAAGCTATAGACATTCTTTGAGAGTATCTCATATAACACTACTTCGTTTTCAAGTTGTCTTAAAGAATCTTCATCCTTCCTTTTACTACAGTTGGATTGATGGGAAAACAGAGCATAACAAAATAAAAATACAACAACAAAAAAGTGGAAGTTAAAATTTTATCCTCTTTGGATAAAATTTTATCCTCTTTTATCCTCAAGACTATTTTCTCTTATCAATTTTAGGCAAGTTGTTAACTCCATTGAGTCTGCTTTCTAAAAAAAAAAAAATCAGTAAAATAGGGATGATCATCCCAGTGCTACTTGCTTCACTAGGTTGTGAAGAGCAAATAAAAACTAGGCTTTAAATGTCCATAATAAAGATAATAGGTATTATTAAAGGAAAACTTGCTGTTTTCTACCTTTCTCAGGGGGAAAACTCAGATCCTGACTAACATAATGTATGTACTAACAAAAAGGACATAGGATATTAGAACCTCCTGTTACTAGTTAGCCCCTATGGATTCTCATATTCACAACTGAATATCTGCTAAAGTTACTTTTTTAAATTGGAGTATAATAGCTATACAATGTTGTACTGGTTTCTGCTGTACAATGAAGTAAATCAGCTATTGTTGTTCAGTCACCCAGTCGTATCGGACTCTTTGTGACCCCATGAAGTGCAGCATGGCAGGCCTCTCTGCCTGGAACAAGATCAGCTATATGTATACATGTATCTCCTCTCTCTTGGACTTCCCTCCCACTTCCCCCATCTCACTTATCTAGATCATCACAGGGCACTGAGTTGAGCTTCCTATGTTACACAACAGGGTCCCACTAGCGATGTACTTTTACATATGTTCGTGCCATCCTCCCCCGCCCTCCTGTGTCCACACGTCTGTTCTCTACATCTGGCTCTATTCCTGCCCTGCAAATAGGTTCATCTGTACCATTTTTCTAGATTCTACACATATGCATTAATATATGATATCTGTTTTTCTCTTTCTGACTTACTTCACTCTGTATGACAACTTTGTCCTTTCTCCTTTTGGCTTCCTCTTACTGTACACTGGGATCTTTAAAAATTATGGTAATGCATTCTTCTCAGGAGAAGTAAAAGTGCCTGTATTTATTTCATAAGACATTTAACGACACTACAGCTGGGGAAAGAAGAGCAACTTGAATCCTTAAAATGGATGTCTGGAGCCCTGAAATACTTAAGAGGGTAATCTGTGAACATCCTAGAAAATAAACCCTCTTCTATTTCTAAGCAAAGAGCACAACAGCACATTCTAGTAGTATCCAAAATAATGTCCAATAGGACTTTCTGTGATAATGGAAATGATCTATATCTGTGTCACCCAATGGATAACCACTAGCCACACAGGGCTATTCAGCATTTGAAATGTGGCTGGTGTGACTAAAGAGTTGCATTTTTAATTATGCTTAATTCCTCTTAAATTTAAATAGACATACACAGCCAGTGGCTACTGTACTGGGTAGTGTAAATCTACAGAATGTAAAGACTGATATTTTGGGAAACCCTTGAGGGGAAGATAATACATAACAGAAAAATCTACAAAGCTATGGAAGCATCTTTTCAAAATGTGATAAAACAATCACAATGGTTCATCCCCTGAAGCAAGGAAAACTTGAAAACATTCTTTACATATTATGAAGAAATTCAGTTATAAATTATTACTGTATATTTACAATAGCAATACTGTAATAATTATTAATAGTATATAGCTTAAAAATAATATTTTTAAGTGTTTACTCTGCACCAGATATTGTGCTAAGTATTTCAATAACATCATCTTGTTGTATCCTCTCTGGTACATTACTTGGTCTGGTAACACTACCCCTTTATATGTTGAATAAATTTCTAAAAGGTTACAGTCAGTAGAAAGGCCAGGATCTGAACCTATGTTCTTAACTACACTGCCTTCTCCTCAAAAAACAAAAACAAAAAAGGTAACAAAAAAATAAATCTTACAAATGTTACTGACATAAAGTGGCCCAGCTTGGACAGTCTTTCCATTTTACTATACTAAAAACTGAAGTACCGGTGCTTATTAGCTTGATCTGGATGCTAAATAATCTGAGACACAATCTGGGATTTAATGATGTAAAGCTAGATTAAATGGAGGATGTTCACAGGTACCATGTTTCATATACTCACAGAGCTTGGAAAATACAAAACAAGCAATGCAGGTTTATATGCACATACCACTGAGACAGCAGGGACAGGTAGGAAGGAAAGAAGGGAGCAGGGAAGGAGAGATGTTCCCCTCAGAAATGGAAACTGGGAAACAGAAAAATCAAACGTACTTCTGAAAATACATTAAGACAACACAGAACTCCTTTAGCAGTGAAAGCAACTGTGGTTTTAATAAACCAGAAACCTATGCTGATAAGCAGAGATCAAAACAGAAAAGCTGGAAGCAGAACACCTGTCCCACTGTGGTCATGGAGGACAAGCTACAGGGGAGGTGGGAGACAGAAAAGGGACTGGTCTGGAATGTGCCATTGATCAGTCACTCCCTCTAATTAGCAAGTACTCCTAGGGCCTCTCAGTTGATTATCTGCCTCCAGCTCTCCTTCATTTACCTCTATTTCATTCGAAGATAAGTGTAAAGAGACAGTATTATTCCTCTGGGATATCTGTCAGAGAAGGGGGGAGGGGAAGCAAGCTAGGCAATCCCTTCCTCCAAGAGCCATAAATTCTGTCTTCTACATGTAGCAGATGTGAACAAAGAAGATGAAACAGATCTCTTCTTGGCAGTCATCCCTACCCCCACTCCATCTTTTGCAATTATATATCTGCACGTGCACACAGACAGAATCCCAGAGAACATCAATATTTCCTTTAACAAGCAAAGCAGCTAGCAATGAATGGCTAATGAAAATGCAGAAAAGCCATAACTCCTCAGTCTTATAGGCAGTCCTAGTAGACTTCAACTATATATAATGTTTACCCTTTCCAGAGCCTTATGGAGGTGTGAACCAGGACACAGAAGAAGCTAACGCTTTTTAAAATGTTTCCGACTTATGCTTCTTGAACACTGAAGAAGTTTAGTAACATCAATGGTGCCACATCATACTTTCTGGCAGACATAAACGGACCTGATATTATGAAATAAGTAATGTACAACCATCATCATCATTTTAGTCTGTATTGGGAATGAAGCAGATGACTGTACTGGATGGTCTACTCCACTAGTCAGAATACTTGAGAGGACTCTACCTGAGTTTTTTCTTCAAATCTAGGTCCTAGATTCTGAATGAGATAGAGGCACATAATCTCATTTAAAGGAAAACAAGGATCAGTTCAGTTCAGTTCAGTCGCTCAGTCGTGTCCGATTCTCCGCGACCCCATGAATCACAGCACACCAGGCCTCCCTGTCCATCACCAACTCCCGGAGTTCACTCAAACTCATGTCCACAGAGTCAGTGATGCCATCCAGCCATCTCATTCTCCGTCGTCCCCTTCTCCTCCCGCCCCCAACCTTTCCCAGCATCAGAGTCTTTTCCAGTGAGTCAACTCGTCGCATGAGGTGGCCAAAGTATTGCAGTTTCAGCTTTAGCATCAGTCCCTCCAATGAACATCCAGGATTGATCTCCTTTAGAATGGACTGGTTGGATCTCCTTGCAGTCCAAGGGACTCTCAAGAGTCTTCTCCAACACCACAGTTCAAAAGCATCGATTCTTCGGCGATCAGCCTTCTTCACAGTTCAACTCTCACATCCATACATGACCACGGGAAAAACCATAGCCTTGACTAGATGGACCTTGGTTGGCAAAGTAATGTCTCTGCTTTTTAATATACTATCAAGGTTGGTCATAACTTTCCTTCCAAGGAGTAAGCGTCTTTTAATTGCATGGCTGCAATCAGCATCTGCAGTGATTTTGGAGCCCAAAAAAACAAAGTCTGACACTGTTTCCACTGTTTTTCCATCTATTTCCCATGAAGTGACGGGACCAACTGCCATGATCTTTGTTTTCTGAATGTTGAGCTTCAAGCCAATCTTTTCACTCTCCTCTTTCACTTTCATCAAGAGGCTTTTGAGTTCCTCTTCACTTTCTGCCATAAGGGTAGTGTCATCTGCATATCTGAGGTTTTTGATATTTCTCCCAGAAATCTTGATTCCAGCTTGTGCTTCTTCCAGCCCAGCGTTCCTCATGATGTACTCTGCATATAAGTTAAATAAGCAAGGTGACAATATACAACCTTGACGTACACCTTTTCCTATTTGGAACCAGTCTGTTGTTCCATGTCCAGTTCTAACTGTTGCTTCCTGACCTGCATACAGGTTTCTCAAGAGGCAGGTCAGGTAGTCTGGGATTCCCATCTCTTTCAGAATGTTCCACAGTTTATTGTGATCGACACAGTCAAAGGCTTTGGCATAGTCAATGAAGCAGAAATAGACGCGACGCGAGAGACGCCAGCCCCGGCGGTGCAGACGCGACGCGAGAGAAGCCGGCCCTGGCGCAACGAACCACGCAAAGAGGTGCGGCCGTGAGGAGCTACCCCACGCCTGAGGCCAGGGCCAGCGGCTGAGAGGAGCTACCCCACGTCCAACAGGCGGTGGCTGCGCGGGCGCAGGAGGGCAGAGAGGAGCTACTCCGCGTTCAAGGTCAGGAGGGGTGGCCTTGAGGAGATACCCCTCGTCCAAGGTAATGTACAGCGGCTGCACTTTGCTGGAGCGGCTGTGAAGAGATTTTCCATGACCAAGGTAAGAGAAACCCAAATAAGACGGTAGGTATTGCTAGGGGGCACCAGAGGGCAGACACACTAAAATCATAATCACAGGAAACTAGCCGATCTGATCACATGGACCACAGCCGAATGTGGTCCACTGGAGAAGGGAATGGCAAACCACTTCAGTATACTTGCCTTGAGAACCCCATGAACAGTAACAAAGGGCAAAATGATAGGATACTGAATGAGGAATTCCCCAGGTCAGTAGGTGCCCAGTATGCTACTGGGGATCAGTGGAGAAATAACTCCAGAAGGAATGAAGGGATGGAGCCAAAGCAAAACCAATACCCAGTTGTGGATGTGACCAGTGATAGAAGCAAGGTCCAGTGCTGTAAAGAGCAACATTGCATAGGAACCTGGAATGTTAGGTCCATGAATCAAGGCAAATTGGAAGTGGTCAAACAGGAGATGGCAAGAGTGAACGTCGACATTCTAGGAATCAGTGAATTAAAATGGACTGGAATGGATGAATTTAACTCGGATGACCATTATATCTACTACTGTGGGCAGGAATCCCTTAGAAGAAATGGAGTAGCCATCATGGTCAACAAAAGAGTCCGAAATGCAGTATTTGGATGCAATCTTAAAAATGACAGGATGATTTCTGTTCGTTTCCAAGGCAAACCATTCAATATTACAGTAATCCAGGCCTATGCCCCAACCAGTAATGCTGAAGAAGCCGAAGTTAATCGGTTCTATGAAGACCTACAAGACCTTTTAGAACTAACACCCAAAAAAGATGTCCTTTTCATTATAGGGGACTGGAATGCAAAAGTAGGAAGTCAAGAAACACCTGGAGTAACTGGCAAATTTGGCCTTGGAGCACGGAATGAAGCAGGGCAAAGGCTAATAGAGTTTTGTCAAGAGAATGCACTGGTCATAGCAAAACAAGGATAGTGAGGGTTTAAAAAACTGAAGAGATTTACCAAGAGAAGAGAAGACTCGGGAAGAAGGAAAGCTTTCTGTAAATATCTGGAGTGTTCTCATGAAGATAAGAGATTTGCTTTGCTTATTTAATATCTGAGGGTGGAAGCTATGGGCAGATAGGCTTTGGCTCATTACTAGGAAGAACTTTCTGAAAGTTGGAGGTATCCAACAGTGGGATGCACTCTCTGGGAAGTTCAGTTCAGTTCAGTCGTGTCCGACTCTTCTCGACCCCATGAACCATAGCACGCCAGGCCTCCCTGTCCATCACCAGTTCCCAGAGTCCACCCAAACCCATGTCCATCAAGTCGGTGATGCCATCCAACCATCTCATCCTCTATCATCCCCTTCTAGAACCTCCTGCCCTCAATCTTTCCCAGCATCAGGGTCTTTTCCAATGAGTCAACTCTTCGCATCAGGTGGCCAAAGTACTGGAGTTTCAGCCTCAACATCAGTCCTTCCAATGAACACCCAGGACTGATCTCCTTTAGGATGGACTGGTTGGATCTCCTTGCGGTCCAAGGGACTCTCAAGAGTCTTCTCCAACACCACATTTCAAAAGCATCAATTCTTTGGCACTCAGCTTTCTTCACAGTCCAACTCTCACATCCATACATGACCAATGTAAAAACCATAGCCTTGACTAGATGGAGCTTGGTTGGCAAAGTAATGTCTCTGCTTTTTAATATGCTGTCTAGGTTGGTCATAACTTTCCTTCCAAGGAGTAAGCGTCTTTTGATTTCATGGCTGCAATCACCATCTGCAGTGATTTGGGAGCCCAGAAAATAAAGTCAGCCACTGTTTCCCCATCTATTTCCCATGAAGTGATGGGACCAGATGCGATGATCTTAGTTTTCTAAATGTTGAGCTTTAAGCCAACTTTTTACTCTCCTCTTTCACTTTCATCAAGAGGCTCTTTAGTTCTTCTTCACTTTCTGCCATAAGAGTGGTGTCATCTGCATATTGAGGTTATTGATATTTCTCCTGGCAATCTTGATTCCAGCTTGTGCTTCATCCAGCCCAGTGTTTCTCATGATGTACTCTGCATATAAGTTAAATAGCAGGGTGACAATATACAGCCTTGACGTACTCCTTTTCCTATTTGGAACCAGACTGTTGTTCCATGTGCAGATCTAACTGTTGCTTCCCGACCTGCATATAGGTTTCTCAAGAGGCAGGTCAGGTGGTCTGGTATGCCCATCTCTTTCAGAATTTTCCACAGTTTATTGTGATCCACACAGTCAAAGGCTTTCACATAGTCAATAAAGCAGAAATAGATGTTTTTTTGGAACTCTCGCTTTTTTGATGATCCAGCAGATGTTGGCAATTTGATCTCTAAATTTAATTATGTGCCATTCATTTATTTTTGCTTTTATTTCCATTACTGTAGGAGGTGGGTCACAGAAGATCTTGCTGTGATTTATGTGAAAGAGTGTACTGCCTATGTTTTCCTCTAAGAGCTGTATAGTTTCTGGCCTTATATTTAAGTCTTTAATCTATTTTGAGTTTAATTTTGGGTATGGTGTTAGAAAGTGTTCTACTTTTATCTTTTGCATGTAGCTGTCCAGTTTTCCCAGCACCACCTATTTTTTTTTAGGTTTTCTTAAAATTAATTGGATGATAATTAATTTACAACATTGTGACGGTTTTTGCCATACATCTACATGAATCAGCCACAGGTACACATGTAGCACCCCATCCTGAACCCCACACCCATCTCCCTCCCCACCCCATGGCTCTCTGGGTTTTCCCAGAGCATTGGTTTTGTGCCCCGCTTCATGCATCAAACTTGCACTGGTCATCTATTTTACATATGGTAATGTACATATTTCAATGTTATTCTCACCTTCTCCCACAAAGTCCTTAAGTCTGTTCTTTACACCTGTGTCTCTTTTGCTGCCTTGTATATAAGATCATCATTACTGTCTTTCTAAATTCCATATACATGCGTTAATACACAGTATTGCTGTTTCTCTTTCTGACTTACTTCACTCTGTATTATAGGCTCCAGTTTTTTCCACCTCATTAGAAATGACTCAAATGCATTCATTTTTATAGCTGAGTAATATTCCATTGTGTATATGTACCACAGCTTCCTTATCCATCCATCTGTTGATGGATATCTAGGTTGCTTCCAGTCCTAGCTACTGTAAACAGTGCTGCAATGAACACTGTGGTATATGTGTCTCTTTCAACTCTGGTTTCCTCAGTGTGCATGCCCAGCAGTGGGATTGCTGGGTCATATGGCAGTTCTACTTCCAGTTTTTTAAAGGAATCTCTACACTGTTCTCCATATTGTCCGAGAACGACTTATTGAAGAGGTCGCCTTTTCTCCATTGTATATTCTTGCCTCCTTTGTCAAAGATAAGGTGGCCTTAGGTGTGTAGGTTTATCTCTGGGCTTTGTGTCTTATTTCATTGGTCTATATTTCTGTTTTTAGGCCAGTACCATACTGTCTTGGTGACTGTAGTTTTGTAGTATAGTCTGAAATCAGGAAGGTAGATTCCTTCAGCTCCATTTTTCCTTCTCAAGACTGCTTTGGCTATTCGGGGCCTTTTATGTTTCCATACAAACTGTGAAATATTTTGTTCTAGATCTGTGAAAAATATCATTGGTAGTTTGATAGGGATTGCACTGAATTTGTAGATTACTTTGGGTAGTACAGTCATTTTCACAATATTGATTCTTCAAATACAAGAACATGAAATATCTCTCCATCTGTTTGTGTCATCTTTGATTTCTTTCATCGTGTCTTCTATGTTTTCTGTCTTCTAGTTTTCTGCATACAGGTCTTTTGTCTCTTTGGGTGGGTTTATTCCTAGGTATTTTATTCTTTTTGTTGCAATAGTGAATGGGATTGTTTCCTTAACTTCTTTCATTTTTCATTGTTAGTGTATAGGAATGCAAAGGATTTCTGTGTATTAATTTAACATCCTGCAACTTTACTATATTCACTGATTAACTCTAGTAATTTTCTTGTGGAATCTTTAGGGTTTTCTGTGTATAGTATCATGTCATCTGCAAATAGTGAGTTTTACTTCTTCATTTTCAATCTGGATTTCTTTTATCTCCTTTTGTTCTCTGATTGCCACGGATAGGACTTCCAAAACTATGTTGAATAAAAGTGGTTAAGAGTGGGCACCTTTGTCTTGTTCCTGAACTTAGAGGAAATGCTTTCAGATTTTCACCAATGAAAATGTTTGCTTTGTTTTTCTTCTATTAAGCCTTTATTATGTTGAAGCAGGTTCCTTCTATGCCTACTTTCTGGAGAATTTTTATCATAAATGGGCGTTGAATTTTGTCAAAAGCTTTCTATGCATCTATTGAGATGATCATATGATTTTTATCATTCAGTTTATTGATAAGGTGTATCACATTGATTACTTTGTGTATGCTGATGCATCTTTGCATCCCTGGGATAAATCCCACTTGATCATGGTGTATGATCTTTTTAATGTGTTGTTGGATTCTGTTTGATAGAATTTTGAATTTTTTGCATCTATATTCATCAGTGATACTCGCCTGTAATTTTCCTTTTTGGTGGTATCTTTGTCTGCTTTTGGTATTACAGTGATGGTGGCCTCGTAAAATGAGTTTGAGAGCTTTCCCTTCTCTGCTGTTTTTTGGAAGAGTTTGAGCAAGATAGGTGTCAGCTCTTCTCTAAACTTTTGGTAGAATTTGCCTGTGAAGCCATCTGGCTCTGGGCTTGTGCTTGTTGGAAGATTTTTGATTAGTTTCTATTTTGGTGCTTGTGATTGGTCTGTTCTTGATTTCTATTTCTTCCTGGTTCAGTTTTGGAAGGTTGGACTTTTCTAAGAATGTGTCCATTTCTTCCAGACTGTCCATTTTATTGGCATATAGTTGCTCATAGTAGTCCCTTATGATTCTTTTTATTTCTGTGTTGTCTGTTGTAACATCTCCGTTTTTGTTTTTATTGATTTGAGTCCTCTTCCTTTTTTCTTGACAAGCCTGCTAGTGGTTTGTCAATTTTATCGTCTCAAAGAACCTTATTTTAGTTTTATTTATCTTTGATATTTCATTTCTTTTTCATTTATTTCTGCTCTGATCTTTAAGATTTCTTTCCTTCTACTAGGCTTTGGGTTTTTTGCTGCTGTTGCTGTTGTTCTTCTTCTTTTTCTAGTTGCTTTAGGTGTAAAGTCAGGTTGTTTGACATTTTTCTTGTTTCTTGAGGTAGGCTTATAGTGCTATAAACTTCCTTCTTTTAACTGCTTTTACTGCATCCTATAGGTTTTGGGTCATCATATTTTCATTGTCATTTGTGTCTAGGTATTTTTTTTAATTACCTTTTGATGTCTTCAGTGACCTGTTGGTTATTTAGAAGTGCACTGTTTAGCCACCATGTGTTTGTGTTTTTTACAGTTTTTTCTTGTAAGTTATATCTAATCTCATACATAGCGCTGTGTTCAGAAAAGATGTTTGATACAATTTCAATTTTCTTAAATTTACTGAGCTTGATTTGTGACCCAAGATGTGATCTATTCTGGAGACTGCTCCATGTGCACTTGAGAAAAAATATGTATTCTGCTGTTTGGGGATGGAATGTCCTGAAGATACCTGTTAGGTTCACATGGTCTAATGCGTCATTTAAGGCTTGTGTTTCCTTAGTAATTTTTTGTTGTGATGATCTGTCCATTGGTGTAAGTGGGGTGTTAAATTCCCCTACTATTATTGTGTTACTGTTGTTTTCCCCTTTCATGGTTGTTAGCATTTACCTTATATATTGAGGTACTCCTATGTTGGCTGCATAAATATTTATAATTGTTATATCTTCTTGGGTTGTTCTCTTGACCATTATCTAGTGTCCTTCCTTAACTCTTGTAAAAGTTTTTACTTTAAAGTCTATTTTGTCTGATATGAGTATTGCTACTCCTGCTTTCTTTTGATTCCCCTTTGCATGGAATATCTTTATCCATTCTCTGATTTTCTATCTGTGTCTTTAGGTCTGAAGTGAGTTCTCTAACAGGCAGCATATACGTGGGTCTTGTTTCTATATCTATTCAGCCAGTCTGTGTTTTTGCTTGGTGTATTTAATCCATTTACATTTAAGGTAGTTATTGACATATATGTTCCTACTGCCACTTTCTTAATCATTTAGGGTTTGTTTTTGTGGTCTGTTTCTTACTGTTGTGATTCCTGCTAGAGAATTTCTTTAGCATTTATTGTAAGGCTGGTTTGGTGGTGCTGAATTCTTTCAGCTTTTGTCTGTAACACTTTTGATTTCACCATCAAACCTGAATGAGATCCTTGCTGGGTAGAGTAATCTTGGTTGCAGGTTTTTTTCTTTCATAATTTTTTTCTTTCACTTTAAACACCTGCATAGTTCCTGCTGAAAAATTAGCTGTTAGCCTTATGAAGATTTTGTGAATGTGTATCTGCTAAGTTGCTTCAGTTGTGTCTGAGTCTTTGCAACCCTATGGACTGTAGCCTGCCAGGTTTCAGGGGGTATTCTCCAGGCAAGAATACTGCAGTAGATAGCCATTTCCTTCTTCAGGGGATCTTGTCAACCCAGGGATTGAACCTAGGTTTCCTGCATTGAAGGCAGATTCTATAACCTCTGAGCCACCAGGGAAGCCCTGGGAATTCCTTTTTATGTTATTTTTTTCCTTTCCCCTTGCAGCTTTTAATATTTTTTTCTTTGTGTTTAATTTTTGTTAGTTTGATTAACTTATATGTGTCTTGGTGTTTTTCTCTTTGGGTTTATCCTATGTGGGATTCTCTGGGTTTCCTGGACTTGGGTGGTTATTTCCTTTCCCATTTTAGGGAATTTTTCAAATCTAATCTCCTCAAATATTTTCTCATACTCTTTTTCATTTTGGGACCCCTATAATTCAAACGTTGGTGCATTTAATACTGTCCCAGAGATCTTTGAGACTGTCCTCAATTCTTTTCATTCTTTTTTCTCTATTCTGCTCCATGGCAGTTATTGAGGGTTTCCTGGTGGCTCAGTGGTAAACAGTCTGACTGCAATGTGGGCATCCTAGGTTCAATCCCTAGGTCCAGAAGATCCCCTGGAGAAGGGAATGGCAACTCACTCCAGTATTCTTGAGTGGAGAATCCCCATGGACAGAGCAGCCTGGTGAGCTACTGTCCTTGAGGTCGCAAAGAGTCAGACACAACTGAGTGGCTAACACTTTGATGACTGTTATTTCTATCATTCTATCTTTCAATTTGCTGATCCATTCTTCTGCCTCAATTATTCTGCTATCGATTTCTTCTAGAGTACTTTTCAGTACTTGTATTGTTTGTCACTGTTTCTTCTAGGTCTTTGTTAAATGTGTTCAATGTTTCTTGTATTTTCTCCATTCTATTTTCAATATTTTGAAACTTCTTTACTATCATTACTCTAAATTATTTTTCAGAGAGGATGCCTACTTCCTCCTCATTTATTTGGTTGTATACTTTTTACCTTGCTCCTTCATTTTCTGTTGTTTCTTTTTTTTTGATGGGTGGGACTGTGTTCCTGTCTCACTAGTTGTTTGGCCTGAGGTTTTAGTAGTAGAGTGTGTAGACAGTTAGACAGGGCCAGGTCTTGGTTTTGAGATATAGACCTCTGGGATCCCTCACTCCAATTGATATTCTCTGGAACCTGATGTTCTCTGTTACTCCAGCAATGTAGTGGGTGTGGGAATAAAAAGAAAAAAAGGCAGAACGATAACAAAGTACAAAAACAATAACTCCTGAAGGGTAAAACCGGACTTCAGCAGCAATGAGAGAGAAGAAAAGAGAAACGGAAAAGTACTCACACACATACCAAATACAAATGAAAATAAGAGGGAGTAGAATAACAGCAAAGGTTGTAAATAATAAAAAAAAGTTTAGAAAACTAAGAGAAATAGTAGAAAGAATAAGAATATATATGAAACAACCACTGGAGGGTAAAACCAAACTCTACTGGTAAATAGTAAAAACCCAAAAGGCAGAAAAACCTTGGCTGTGAAGGGTGGGGCTTAGATGGTGAGTGGCTCAGACGGTGGGAATGGTTAGGTGGAGATGGGATTTAGGTGGGGGTGGGATCCTGACTCAGGACCCAAGCCTTCAGAAAAGGCCCTGGGTAGGGTTGGAGGAAGGTCCAGGCTCAACCCAACTGAGGGGGCCTCTGCAGTGCCTCTGGCTTTGGGGTGTGGAAGAAAGGACCAGTCCCTAGGAGGCTCCCCAGGGCCAAGTGTGTGGCACAACACCAGATGGATTTCCCTCTCCTCTGTACTAGAAGGACCTTCCCCTGGCTGCCCCGCTATATCACCCCTCCCTCCTGTACCTGCAGGACCTACATGGTCAGAGGGTATCCTTAGAGGTGGCCCAGGAGGACAGAGGGGGCCCCTGAGGGCAGAGTTGGTCCCCAGAGAACAGAGGGCTCAGCCTGGAGGGTGGAGGGGGCTGAGAGGGAGGGGGGCCCTGGAGGATGGAGGGGGCCCCGAAAAGTAGGGGAGAACCAGACGGTAGAAAGGGATCCTGGATGGGGGAGGGCCCAGGCTAGAGACCAGACAGGGTCCCTGGAAGGGTGAGGAGGCCCACAGAGGATGGGTACCCTGCAGGGTGGAGGGGGCCTTCCAGATGGCCGAAAGCTCAGCCTGGAAGGAGGAGGGGGCCCTGGAGGCTGGAGAGCCAAGAGGGGGACTCTGAATGGTGGAGGGCGCCCTGGAGAGTGGTCCCAAAGGGTGGAGGGCTGAGCCTGGGAGCCTTAGGAGGCTTCCCAGAATCAAATGGGTGGCAGGACACTAAGTAGTTCCCTGCTTTTATAACCCAGCAGGAGCCTCCCCAAACCAGCCCACCTTTTTCTCTCCATAAATGAGCCTCCCTTCTCCTTCTTACATCTACAGGATCCACCCTGGTGGACGGGGTCCCTGAAGAGCAAAGGGCTCTTCCAGAGGGTAGGGTAGACAAGGGCCCAGAGGACAAAGGCCCAGGCCCTTGGGCCCCAGAAGGCTCCTTGGGGCCAAGTGAAAGGGGAACCCCAGGGGCTTCCCCAGTAGATCTGATCTCATCAGAGGTCCCCCCCACCCCAGCCCAGAGGAGCAGATGCACTGCTCCCAGCACCCAGAGGCGCCCAAGCCACTCCCAGTGCCAGACTACTCCTCCCTCCAGTCACCACTGAGTGAAAGGGGAACACCAGGGGCTTCCCCTAGTGGATCCTCTGATCCCTGAGGGATCCCTACCCTCTCAGGTGAGCAGGCATGCTGCTTCCAGTGACCAAAGGTGCCCAAACCGCTCAAGGCACCAAAGCCACTCCACCTCCCCCAGCAACCCCAGGGTTCAAGTTTCCTCCACTCCCCCTTACCCGGTTGTTCCCAGGGCTTCTCCCTTCAGCCTGTCCACAGGAGGTCCCCCACGAGCACCCGGCGAGTGTCCTAGGCATGTAGAGACATGCCTCCCTGTCTTCCCTCACCCCAAACTTGGGTCCACTCTCAAAGCATTCTTGACATTTCTTCAACACACTTCTCTCTGACAAACTGGATTAGAGTGGAACTTCACTTGGCATTCCTACTCCTATGGCTGTTTTCATTGCATTATGGTGCACACTCACGCTTCACCAATTCACATTCCTCTTTGTTTCATACCTCTTTTCAAAACCTATCTTGTAGAGCAGGGAATAGAAAACTTTTTGAAAAGAGCCAGAGGGTAAAAAATTTCAGTTTTATGGGATATATGGTTTCTGCTACAACTACTCAATTCTGCCACTGTAGAATGAAAGTAGCTATACACATTAACAAATGGACATGGCTATATTCTAATAAATCTTTATTTACAAAAACAGGCAGCTGACAGGATTTGGCCTATGGACCATAGTTTACTGATCCCTGATCTAGAAGAATCTTCCCTAAATAACTTTGCCTAGCTGTGATCACTCCATTATTCTACTTCAAAATACATGTACTATATTCATTTACAAATAGTTATAAACTTCTGAATATTTTTATGTGGTCAGTCTCTCACTTAGAATGCTGTACAGATTCTTTAAGGAAAACTGTTATTTCATTCATAGCTAAGCCTAGGAGGTACACTGAGTGTTAAGGATATGAAGACAAATAAATCCAGTCTACGTGCACAAGGAACTCACAAAGAACAGATTAACAGGACAGACAGCAACTCAAATACACAATCATAATATACTGTGATTTTTGCTATAAGAGAGGTTTGCTATACGAAGTGCTCTGAGAAAAGCAAAAGGAATGATTGACTTTGCTTGGGGAGAGGAGGAAAGTTTCACAGAAGACTTGAGGGAGGATTGTCAGAAAAGAAAGATGAATAGGCATTTGAGTTGAAGGAGATGTAGTATAAAGGTACTAAGACATGGAAATGGATTAAGTGTATGGACAATAACCAGCAGCTACTATAGATGGAGAGGGGTAAGGGAAGCTACAGAGACAAATGACAGAAACTGAAGAAGATGAGAATACAAAAGAAAGTACCAGCAAAGAGTGCCATTTGCCACAATAAGACAATGTTATACACATAATGAGTCTGGATCATTCTAGAGATTATATTTAAATATTTAATATCATGATCTATTAATAATATTTTATACCCATAAAGAGGCTTTAACTTTTTCATAGACTTTCATGTATATTATTTTTAATGCTCATACAGCTTCCATACTTACATGTCTACTAAATTCTAATAATGATCATGAACTTAAGAGGTAGTAAGAAGAGTAAGATTTAGAGGCAAAAAGATTCAGGACAAAATCGTGCAGTTTATAGGACCATGTTGAGTAAGTCTCTTAATCTTTCATGTTTCCACAGAACAGGAATAGCAACAGTCCCTGTTTCATAAGATTACAGAAAAGACTATTTGAGACAATTATGTGAAGAGTACTTTGTAAAAGGGCTGCCAAATGACATGCAGGATTTGTGAAACTGCAGGATAAGCTGGTTAAGAAAGGATGAGATATTTTTATTTACTTGAACAGCTTTTTGTGACACATACATTCATTCACAGCCTAATAGAAGATAACTCTTCATTTCTATCACATATAAGTACAGGTTCTGACCTTTTCGAGGATCTGATTTTTGCATGGTATCATCAGCTATATCAAATAGGAATATCCTCCTTAACAAGATGGAGAAATCTAGAAGCAAAAGATTAAAAAAAATTAGAAATGTGAACAATTGTAGATCAAAGGAGACCTGCAATGAAATTAGGTTTTAATCAGAGAAAACCAGCAGGCTGAACACCCAGAAGGGCTTCCCAGGGGCAGTAATTTAGTTAAGTTTCCAATTTCCAGGATCTTTCCCTCAGCTTTTTGAGTTCAGAACCCTGATTCTGTTAAAAACAGAACAGGCTTTTCAGGGCATTAATAGGTCATTTTAAACAATAATGGATAAACTAGAAGGTTACTCTATTAATTCACTGTGAGAAATATAACAGCCATATAACCAAAGTACTGTACGTTGAAAACTACAAACATCGCTGAAAGAAACTGAAGAAACAATGAAGTATGAAGACACTTACATACATGAATTAGAAGAGTAATGTTAAGACAACAATACTACATAAAGATCTACTGACTCAATGCAATCCCTATCAAAATCCCAACGATGTTTTTCTGCAAAAATAGGAAAAGCCATCCTAAAATTCACGTGGTATCTCAAGGACCTCTAATAGCTTAAGCAATCTTGAAAATGAAGAATAATGTTGGAAGACTCACAATTCCTGGCTTCAAAACTTACTACAAAGCTATAGTAATTGAAACAGTGTGTGTGGGGGGGTACTAGCAGAAGGACAGGCACACAGACCAACAGAATAGAGAGCCCAGAAATAAACTCAAATATGTATAGTCAAATGATTTTTAATAAAGGTGCCAACAACATTCAATGGCAAAAGAATACTCTTTTCCACAAATGATGCTAGGAAATCTGGATACCCATGTGCCAAAGAATGAAGATAAACCTTTAGCTTACACCATATATAAAAATTAACTCAAAATGTATCAAGACCAAAACTTTAGAGCTAAAATTATAAAACATTTTTAGAGAAAACAGAGAAGAAAATCATCATGACACTGAATTTGGCAATAATTCTGGAATTTGACATCTAAATCTCAGGCAACAAAAGAAAAAAACAGATAAACTGAACTTCATCAAAATGAAAAACATTCATGCATCAAAGAGCACTATCACATGGATGAGAAGAAAACCTACAAAATAGTAGAAAACACCGGCGAATCATTTATCTGACAAGGGACTCATCTCTAGAATATGTACAGAACTCCTCCAATTCAATGACAAAAAAAAAAAAAAGAAACCCTCAAACAACCCAACTGAAAAATTAGCAAAGGACCTGAATAGGTATTTCTCCATTTATCTATGTGTGTGTGCTAAATTGCTTCAGTCATGTTCAGCTGTTTACGATCCTATGGACAGTAGCCCACCAGGCTCCTCTGTCCATGAGATTCTCTAGGCAAGAATACTGGAGTGGGTTTCTCTGCTCTTCTCCAGGGGACCTTCCTGACCCAGGGATTGAACCCACATCTCTTACATTTCCTGCATTGGCACACAGGTTCTTAGTGCCACCTGGGAAGCCCCCATTTATCTATATAGATGGCCAATATGTACATAAAAACCAACATCATTAATCATTAGGAAAGTGCAAGTTAAAGTCACAATGAGATACCACTTCACACCCACTGGGGTGGTTATTATGAAGAAAAAAAAAGAAAAATCATTAAGTGCTAGCAAAGATAGGAAGAAATTAGAGCCCTTATGAATTGCTAGTAGAAATGAAAAAATGGTGCAGCTGCTGTGGAAAACTTTAAAGTTAAACATGGAATTACCAAATGACCCAATAATTCCACTTCTAGGTATATTCCCAAAAGAACTGAAAGCAGGGACTGAAATAGGTACCTGTAGACAAATGTTCAGAGCAGCATTATTCACAATAGCAAAAGGGTAGAAACAATCTAAGTGTTCACCAGTGAGGCTTATACATAAAATGAGGCTTATACATACAATCGAATACTATTCAGCAATAAAAAGGAATAAAATTCTGATACATGCTGCAACGTGGATGAATCTTGCAAACATTATGCTCAGTGAAATAAGCCAAGTACAAAAGGCTAACTACTGTATGATTTCACTTGCACTTGGCAACTGGAATAGGGAAATTCCTAGAGAAAGGAAGTAGAACAGAGGTTATCAGAGGCTGGGCAAAGAGGGGGAATGGAGAGTTACGGTTTAATGGGTACAGAGTTTCTGTTTGAAATGGTGAAAATATTCTGGAGTTGGACAGCAGCGAAAACTATACATCACTATAAATGTACTTAAGCATTAAAATGGTAAAAATGAAAAATTTTTTATTTTTTTAAATATATTTTTAATTGAAAGATAATTGCTTTACTGTGTTGGCTTCTGCCATACATCAACATGAATCAGTCAAAGGTATACATATGTCCCTATAGATATGTCCCTGCCCTCTTGAACCTCCCTAACACCTTTCACCCCATCCCACTGCTCTAGTTTGTCACAGAGCCCCGGTTTGAGTTCCCCGAGACATACAGCAAATTCCCACTGGCTATCTATTTTACATATTGTAGTGTATATATTTTCATGCTACTGTTTCAATTCTTCCCACCCTCTTCTTCCCATCCTGTGTCCACAAGTCTGTTCTTTATATCTGCGTCTCCATTCAGTTCAGTTCAGTTCAGTCGCTCAGTCTTGTCCGACTCTTTGTGACCCCATGAATCACAGCACGCCAGGCCCCCCTGTCCATCACCAACTCCCGGAGTTCACGCAAACTCATGTCCACAGAGTTGGTGATGCCATCCAGCCATCTCATTCTTGGTTGTCCCCTTACCCTCCCGCCCCCAATCCTTCCCAGCATCAGAGTCTTTGCCAGTGAGTCAACTCGTTGCATGAGGTGGCCAAAGTATTGGAGTTTCAGCTTTAGCATCAGTCCTTCCAATGAACGCCCAGGATTGATCTCCTTTAGAATGGACTGGTTGGATCTCCTTGCAGTCCAAGGGACTCTCAAGAGTCTTCTCCAGCACCACAGTTCAAGAGCATCAATTCTTCAGCGATCAGCTTTCTTCACAGTCCAACTCTCACATCCATACATGACCAAGGGAAAAACCATAGCCGTGACTAGACGGACCTTTGTTGGCAAAGTAATGTCTCTGCTTTTTAATATATTATCAAGGTTGATCATAACTTTCCTTCCAAGCAGTAAGCGTCTTTTAATTTCATGGCTGCAATCAGCATCTCCATTACTGCCCTGCAAATACGTTCATTAGTATCATCTTTCTAGATTCCATATATATGCATTAATATATATTTGTTTTTCTGTTTCTGACTTACTTCCTCGGTATAAAAAGCTCAGGTTCATCTACCTCATGAGAATCAACTCAAATGTGTTCCTTTATATGGCTGAGTAATATTCCATTGTGTATATATACCTGAGATTCTTTATCCATTCATCTGTTGATAGACATCTAGGTTACTTTCATAGCTTAGCTATTGTAAACAGTGCTGCAGTGAACATTGAGGTACATGCATCTTTATCAGTTATGGTTTCCACAGGGTATATGCCCAGTAGTGGGATTACAGGGTCATATAATAGTCTTATTCCTAGTTATTTTAAGGAATCTCCATACTGTTCTCCATAGTGGCTATATCAATATACATTCCCAGCAACAGAGCAAGAGGGTTCCTTTTTTCCCACACTCTTCAGCATTTACTGTTTGTAGATTTTTTGATGATGGCTATTCTGACCGGTGTGAAGTGATATCTATTATAGTTTTTGATTTGCATTTCTCTAATATTGAACAATGCTGAGCATGTTTTAGCTACCTGTATGTCTTCTTTGGAGAAATGTCTGTTTAGGTCTTCTGCCCACTTTTTGATTGGGTTGTTTGTTTTTCTGGTATTGAGTTGCACAAACTGTGTACATTTTAGAAATTAATCCTTTGTCAGTTGTTTCATTTGCAATTTTTTTATCCCATTTTGAGGGTTGTCTTTTCACCTTGTTTATAGTCTCCTTTGTTGTGCAAAAACTTTTAAGTGTAATTAGCTCCCACTTGTTTATTTTTATTTCCATTACTGTAGGAGGTGGGTCACACAGGATCTTGCTGTAATTTATATCAAAAAGTCTTCTGCCTATGTTTTCCTCTAAGAGTTTTATAGCTTTGGGTTTTATGTTTAGGTCTTTTGAGTTTATGTTTAGGTCTTTTGAGTTTATCTTTGTTCTTTGTGTTTGGTGTTAGGAAGTGTTCTAATTTCACACTCTCACATGTCCAGTATTCCCAGCACTATTTACTGAAGAGACTATCTTTCGCCATTGTAAATTTTTGTCTCCTTTGTCAAAGGTTAGGTGCCCGTAGCTGTGTGGGTTTATCTTTGGGGTTTCTATCTTGTTCCATTGGTCTATATGTCTGTTTTTGCACCAATACCATACTGTCTTGATGACTGCAGCTTTGTAACACAGTCTGAAGTCAGGAAGGTTAATTCCTCCAGCTCCATTCTTCTTTCTAAAGATTGCATTCAGGGTCTTTTGTGTTTCCAAACAAATTGTGAAATATCCTCGTTGTAGTTCTGTGAAAAATGTCACTGATAATGTGACAGTGACTGCACTGAATCTGTAGGCTGCATTTAGTAGTATAGTCACTTTCACAATATTGATTCTTCCAACCCAGGAACATGGAATATCTCTCCATCTGTCATCTTTGTTTTCTTTCATCAGTGTCTTATAGTTTTCTGTACACAGCTCTTTGTCTCCTTGAACAGGTTTATTCCTAGGTATTTTATTCTTCTTGTTGCAGTGGTAAGTGGGATTGATTCCTTAATTTACTTTCTGGTTTTTTGTTGTTAGTGTATAGGAATGCCAGGGATTTATGTGTAATGATTTTGTATCCTGTGACTTTACTAAATTCACTGATTAGCTCTAGTAATTTTCTGACAGTACCTTTAGAGTTTTCTATGTAGAGTATCATATTGTCTAAAAACAGTGAATTTTCCTTCTTTTTAAATTTGGATTCCTTTTATTTCCTTTTCTTCTCTGATTGCCATAGCTAGGACTTCTAAAACTATGCTGAATAACAGCTGTGAGAGTGGGCACCTTTGTCTTGTTCCCGATCTTAGAGAGAATGATTTCAGTTTTTCACCACTGAGAATAATGCTTGCTCTGGGTTTAGCATATATGGCCTTTATGTTGTGGTAGGTTCCTTCTATGCCTGGTTTTTGAAGAGCTGGTATCATGAACAGGTGCTGAATTTTGTTGAAACCTTTTTCTGCATCTACTGAGATTATCATATGCTTTTTTTATTTTTCAACTTGTTAATATGGTATATCACACTGATTAATTTGTATATACTGAAGAATCCTTGCATCCCTGGGATAAACCTGACTTGATCATGGTATATGATCTTTCTAATGTGTTGTCGTATTCTGTTTGCTAGAATTTTGTTGAGGATTTCTGCATCTATGTTCTTTAGTGATACTGGCCTGTAATTTTCTTTTTTTTCTGTTGTCTTTATTTGGTTTTGGTATCAGGGTGATAGTGACCTTGTAGAATGAGTTTGGAAGTGTTCCTTCCTCTCTAATTGTCTGAAAGAGTTTCAGGTTAGGCATTCAGTTCAGTTCAGTTCAGTCGCTCAGTCGTGTCCGACTCTCCGCGACCCCATGAATCACAGCACGCCAGGCCTCCCTGTCCATCACCAACTCCCGGAGTACACTCAAACTCATGTCCACAGAGTCGGTGATGCCATCCAGCCATCTCATTCTCCGTCGTCCCCTTCTCCTCCCGCCCCCAACCTTTCCCAGCATCAGAGTCTTTTCCAGTGAGTCAACTCGTCACATGAGGTGGCCAAAGTATTGGAGTTTCAGCTTTAGCATCAGTCCCTCCAATGAACATCCAGGATTGATCTCCTTTAGAATGGACTGGTTGGATCTCCTTGCAGTATAAGGGACTCTCAAGAGTCTTCTCCAACACCACAGTTCAAAAGCATCGATTCTTCGGCGATCAGCTTTCTTCACAGTCCAACTCTCACATCCATACATGACCACGGGAAAAACCATTGCCTTGACTAGACGGACCTTGGTCGGCAAAGTAATGTCTCTGCTTTTTAATATACTATCAAGGTTGGTCATAACTTTCCTTCCAAGGAGTAAGCGTCTTTTAATTTCATGGCTGCAATCAGCATCTGCAGTGATTTTGGAGCCCAAAAAAACAAAGTCTGACACTGTTTCCACTGTTTTTCCATCTATTTCCCATGAAGTGATGGGACCAGATGCCATGATCTTTGTTTTCTGAATGTTGAGCTTCAAGCCAACCTTTTCACTCTCCTCTTTCACTTTCATCAAGAGGCTTTTGAGTTCCTCTTCACTTTCTGCCATAAGGGTGGTGTCATCTGCATATCTGAGGTTACTGATATTTCTCCAGGCAATCTTGATTCCAGCTTGTGCTTCTTCCAGCCCAGCGTTCCTCATGATGTACTCTGCATATAAGTTAAATAAGCAAGGTGACAAATGTTTGACAGAATTCACCTGTGAGGCCATCTGGGTTTTTGTTTTTTGGGAGATTTTTTTAAATCATAGTTTAGATTTCACTGCTTGTGACTGGCTTGTTCATACTTTCTATTTCTTCCTGGTTCAATCTTGGAAGGTTGAATTTTTCTAAGAATCTATCCATTTCTCCCAGGTTGTCCATTTTACTGTCCACTTGCTCATAATAGTCTCTTATGATCCCTGGTATTTCTACATTGTCAGTTGTAACCTCTCCTTTTTCATTTCTAATTTTGTTAACTTGATTCTTCTCCCTTTTTTTCTTGAGTCTGGCTAATGGTTTGTCAGTTTTGTTTTTCTTTTCAAAGAATCCACTTTTAGTTTTATTAATCTTTACTATTATTTCTTTTTCACCGCTCTATCAATGATTTCTTTCCTTCTACTAACTTTAGGGTCTTTTTTTTTATTATTATTATTCTTTTTCCAGTTGTTTTAAGTGTAAAGTGAGGTTGCCTATTCTGTTTTTCTTGTTTCTTGAGGTAGGACTATATTGGTATAAACTTCCTTTTTAGGAATGCTTTTGCTGCATCCCAAAGGTTTTAGGTTGTAGTTTTTGTTGTCATTCGTTTCTAGGAGTTTTCTGATTTCTCTTTTTATTTCTCCAGTAACCTATTCATTATTTAGAATCTTACTGTTTAATCTTCATGTGTTTTTTATAATTTTTTCCTGTAATTGATATCTAGTCTCATAATGTTGTGGTCAGAGAAGATGCTTGATATGATCTCATTTTTCTTAAATTTACCAAGGCTTGATTTCTAACTCAAGATGTCTATCCTAGAGAATGTTCCATGTGCACCTGAGAAGAAAATGTATTCTGCATTTGGATAGAAAGTCCTGAAGATATCAATGAGATCCATCTGGTCTAATGTGTCATTTAAGGTTTGTGTTTCCTTTTAAATTTCTGTTTTAATGATCTGTCCATTGGTGTAAGTGGGGTGGTAGAGTCCCCTAGTACTATTGTATTACTGCCAACTTCCCTTTTATGTCTGTTAGTGCTTGCCTTATGTATTGAGGTGCTCCTATGCTGGGTGCATAAATATTTACAAATCTTATGTTTTCTTCTCAGATCAATCCCTTCATCATTACTGGATTCAAAGCAGGAGTTCCCAACCTTTTTGGCACCAGGGCCCAGTTTCATGGAAGACAATTTTTCCATGGATGGGGTGGGGAGTGGTTTCAGGATGATTCAGGTTCATTACATTTACTGTGCACTTTATTTCTATCATTATTACATTGTGATATATAATGAAGTGATTACACACCTCACTGCTCATCTGACAGGAGGTGGAACTCAGCAGTAATGCAAGCGATGGGGAGTGGCTATAACTGCAACTGAAACTTTGCTCACTTGTATGCTGCTCATCTCCTGCTGTGTGGACCAGTTCCTAACAGGCCACAGACCGGTACTGGTTCATGGCCCAGGGGCTGGAGACCCCTGATTTAAAGCACCCCAAAATCTGGCATTTTTCATTTAAATAGGGAGGAAAAAAAGAGCTGAGGTTCTGAAGTTAAACAAGATTAATCATAGCATCCAAGGTCACATGGCTACTAAATGGAAAGGCTAAAATTAAGGGCTAATTTCAAAGTCTATACTCTCTTTGGTTTCATTATGCTTGCTTACTATAGTTTAAAAACAACAAGAAATAAATCCCTTCCCTAGTTCACTTGTCATACACTATATTATATAGAGAGAGGTTTGGCAAACAGTCAAGTCCTATGTAATGTAAGAAATTACTATTAGCACAAGGAAAGAGATTAGTAAGGCAGTGGCTTTCAAACCTTTTCAGTTGTGAGCCACGGACTTAAATCCAGTTTTTATAACAGTATGCATTCCTGAAAACCTTACATCTTATAAAATTATGCACCAAACATGGGCTTGTGGTTAAAACAGAGTTACAAACAGACTACTAAAAGCCCATGGAACTTTGTATCCTTTATATATACACACACATACTTCATAAGGATTTCAGTCATTCAGTTCAGTTGCTCAGTCGTGTCCGACTCTTTGCGACCCCATGAACCGCAGCATGCCAGGCCTCCCTGTCCATCACCAACTCCCAGAGTCCACCCAAACCCATGTCCATCGAGTTGGTGATGCCAACCAACCATCTCATTCTCTGTCATCCCCTTCTCCTCCTGCCCTCAATCTTTCCCAGCATCAGGGTCTTTTCCAACGAGTCAACTCTTCGCATCAGGTGGCCAAAGTACTGGAGTTTCAGCCTCAACATCAGTCCTTCCAATGAACACCCAGGACTGATCTCCTTTAGGATGGACTGGTTGGATCTCCTTGCAGTCCAAGGGACCCTCAAGAGTCTTCTCCAACACCACAGTTCAAAAGCATCAATTCTTCCGCACTCAGCTTTCTTCACAGTCCAACTCTCACAACCATAAATGACCACTGGAAAAACCACAGCCTTGACTAGACGGACCTTTGTTGGCATAGTAATGTCTCTGCTTTTTAATATGCTGTCTAGGTTGGTCATAACTCTCCTTCCAAGGAGTAAGAGTCTTTTAATTTCATAGCTGCAATCAGCATCCGCAGTGATTTGGGAGCCCAGAAAAATAAAGTCAGCCACTGTTTCCACTGTTTCCTCATCTATCTGCCATGATGTGATGGGACCGGATGCCATGATCTTAGTTTTCTGAATGTTGAGCTTTACGCCAACTTTTTCAGTCATTAAGAAATGGTTAAAATTAGACCCAACAAACTAAATATAAGGAAGAATGGTATAATCCACTTTAGGATACTTTCCAATTAAAATTATTTTTAAAAATAAGTTTTAATGTGTAATGGAATAAACCTGTAGTAATTCAGAACACTAAGCTTCTAAGAGTGACTTATTTCTCCAAGGTTTTCTGGAGTGAAAATTTGAATGTATGTCACCATATGCAGACAGGAGCCACTTAATAAAAGCTTTAAAGAGACAAAATTAAAACCTGAAGTCAGATTCATATGGGTTTGGGGTCTGATAAGAGATTATTGATGGACAGGGAGGCCTGGCGTGCTGTGATTCATGGGGTCGCAGAGAGTCGGACACGACTGAGCGACTGAACTGAACTGAAGAGATTATTAACCTGTTCATCATTTTTCAATCTGTTCACACTGCCCAAGTAGACCTCTGAGAGATGCCTATGCCTCACAGCACCAGAGATCTCAAGATCAACTTTATTCTGTTAGAATGTAATAGGATGGAGTCCTAGTTAGGAACTAACTCCTTAGATGTAGAGCTCTGAGAATAGAGTAAATCCTCACTGTTTAGACCATAGAGACAGGTACATAAAGTAATTTGGACTTATTAACAGAGCAGTATCTATAAACCATTTCATAAGTCATCCCCCAAAGTCTCAGGTTCTCATCCTAAACAAGTGAGTTACAAATTCCTGACATTTTCCAGGGTCTTGCAGGAAACTTACAAAATTAAAAACTTGGGGCAAATATGGTTTTTCTATACGAAGAAATTGAGATGCAACTTTGAAACTTGGCCTGGTTCATTCCTGTTCATTCACTGAAGTCACCCCCTCAGGGCTTCAAATTCCTCACTGTAAAACCAAAAGATTAGAACTCAGGCAGGTCTCATGTTTACCACAAACTAGCTGCATGCCTCTGTTTCTTCATCACCACCCTTACATATGTTTGATTCTATGGTTTTGTAGAAAATACTATTGCTATTGAAATAAGGAAAATTTACCAAATGAGATCAGCTGTCTTCCTGTGAGCTACTGAGGCAACTGTCTTGACACCCATTTCTAGTTGGGACACTGAGATCACTGCTTTCTTCACTGTAATAGGAAGGCTAGACCACACAAAGGGGCTTCCAGGGAAATCGATCTTATGTGAATCTGAAACAGCAGTCTCAGGAAAGGGCTCTCTTCTCTAGAAAACTGATTTGACTGAGAGGGTATGGAATAATTTTTGACACATATATTAAGCTAATGAATATTATAAATTAAAAAAAAATATTTGGGGGTGATAGAGAAAGAATATATAATAAGCATTTGAAACAGCTAAGGCAGAAGAGTGGTACCACTTGCCAGCCGTCACTCAACATTTACTAAAAACTTTCTTCATGATACTTCTTGAGAATAACGCCTTTTAAAGCAAGTCAGAAAATCTTTTGTATATAACTACAGACTCAGCAGGAACCAAGGAGCATGAGAAGAAAAAACATAAGTCCAGTTTCAATTCAGAGACAGAAATGTATGGTTATTTAGCTTTCTGAGTTTTCTTTTTTAATCTTGGAAAATTAGCTTAAGACCCAAGATGATTTTTTCAGCTTCCTTAGCTTTTGATCCAGCAACTCATCTCTTAACTAAAATCTACTTTAATTCTTCTCCATTTTAAACCTCTAGGGTTCAGTAGACCAGGATTAGTGGTACACTGTATTTCAGAGAGCAATTTTATATGCTAGCACTAGTTGAGAGAGCTCCAGAAATTTATTTCAGCAAAATAATTGATCAGTGTTGAACCAGTGTGATACTCTTTAACATACAGCAGTGACTCATAACTTTTTTTCCTCCTGAAATACCTGAAGAATACAAAACACTTTAATGACAAGCTCATTAAAGGCACTGGTTTTCAGCAAAAGGGTAGGAGGTATGATTAATTTGATGGGGGAGGAAGACTTCACTAGGTGGAGATTCCACCCAGATTCTGGAATCTCCAGGGTTATTTGTATAAGTAGAAAAAGCAACTCCCCCAGTCTATATTCCACTGCTTTTCCCCTTGACCCAGGGTCTAGAATAGTGCTATCCAACAGAAATATACTTCAAGCAACTTATGTCATTTTAAGTTTCTATCTCATTTTAAAAAGTAAAAAAAGGAAAGGTAAAAACAATTTTAATAATGCATTTTATTTATTCCAATATATTGAAATATTATCACTTTAGCTAGTAATCACTATAAAAATCAATGGAAACACTTTATATTCTTTTTAATATTAAGTCATCAGAATCTGATGTGTATTTATGCTGCTGCTAAGTCACTTCAGTCGTGTCCGACTCTGTGTGACCCCATAGACGGAAGCCCACCAGGCTCCCCTGTCCCTGATTCTCCAGGCAAGAATACTGGAGTGGGTTGCCATTTCCTTCTCCAATGTGTGAAAGTGAAAAGTGAAAGTGAAGTTGCTCAGTCGTGCCTGACTCTTAGCGACCCCATGGACTGCAGCTTACGAGGCTCCTCCATCCATGGGACTTTCTAGGCAAGAATACTGGAGTGGCTTGCCATTGCCTTCTCCGGATGTGTATTTATAAGTATAGCTTATTTCAATTCAGATGCTAAATTTTCATCAGAAATACTTGACATTTATTTTTCATAAAACTTGCAGCTGTAAAGAAGATTTTTATAGTCAAAATTACTCAAAACACTTTAAAAATTTCCAATAACTGTATGGAGACTGTTTTAAAATTTAATTAAAATTAAATAAAATTCCTAATTCAGTTACATTAGTCATGTGGTTATTGTGTTAAGACAACCCATAACTAGAAGAATAATACAAATTAAACATGAAGTACTATGTGCCACCAAGGCTTGTCCATCTTGGGTGGCCCTACATGGCATGGCTCATAGTTTTCATTGAGTTAGACAAGGCTGTGGTCCATGTGATCAGACTGGTTAGTTTTCTGTGACTGTGGTTTTCAGTCTGTCTGCCCTCTGATGGAGAAGGATAATAGGCTTACGGAAGCTTCCTGATGGGAGAGACTGACAGAGGGGGAAACGGTCTTGTTCTGATGAGCCCATGCTCAATAAAGCTTTAATCCGATTTTCTGTTGAAGGGCAGGGCTGTGTTCCCTCCCTGTTATTTGACCTGAAACCAAACTATGGAGGAGGTGATGGAGATAATGGTGACCTCATTCAAAGGTCCCATGCAGGCACTGCTACATTCAGTGCCCCCAACCCTGCAGTAGGGCAGCAAGATGGAAGGGTCATGGTGAAGAGTTATGATAAAATGTGGTCCACTGGAAAAGGGAATGACAAATCACTTCAGCATTTTTGCCTTGAGAAACCCATGCACAGAATGAAAAGGCAACAAGATAGGACATGGAAAGATGAACTCCCCAGGTTGGTAGGTGCCCAATATGCTACTGGAGATCAGTGAAGAAATAACCCCAGAAAGAATGAAGAGACGGAGCCAAAGCAAAAACAGCACCCAACTGTGGATGTGCCTGGTGATGGAAGTAAAGTCTGATGCTGTAAAGAGCACAGGAAACTGGAATGTTAGGTCCATGAATCAAGGCAAATTGGAAGTGGTCAAACAGGAGGTGGCAAGAGTGAACATCGACATTCTAGGAATCAGCAAACTAAAATGGACTGGAATGGGTGGATTTAACTCAGATGACCATTATATCTACTACTGTGGGCAAGAATCCCTTAGAAGGAATGGAGTAGCCATTAAAGTCAACTAAAGGGTCTGAAACGCAGTACTTGGATGCAATCTCAAAAACGACAGAATGATTTCTGTTCGTTTCCAAGGCAAACCATTCAATATCACTGTAATCCAAGTCTATGCCCCGACCAGTAATGCTGAAGAAACTGATGTTGAATGGTTCTGTGAAGACCTACAAGACTCTCTGGAAGTAACACCCAAAAAAGATGTCCTTTTCATTATAGGGGACTAGAATTCAAAAGTAGGAAGTCAAGAAACACCTGGAGTAACAGGCAAATTTGGCCTTGGAGTACAGAATGAAGCAGGGCAAAGGCTAATAGAGTTTTGCCAAGAGAATGCACTGGTCATATCAAACACCCTCTTCCAACAACACAAGAGAAGACTCTACACATGGACATCACCAGATGGTCAATACTAAAATCAGACTGATTATGTTCTTTGCAGCCAAAGGTGGAGAAGTTCTACACAGTCAGCAAAAATAAGACTAGGAGCTGACTGTGGCTCAGATCATGAACTCCTTATTGCCAAATTCAGACTTAAATTGAAGAAAGTAGGGAAAACTACTAGACTATTCAGGTATGACCTAAATCAAATCCCTTACGACTATACAGTGGAAGTGACAAATAGATTCAAGGGATTAGATTTGATAGAGTGCCTAAAGAACTATGGACAGAGGTTAGTGACATTGTACAGGAGGCAGTGATCAAGACCATCTCCAAGAAAAAGCAATGCAAAAAGGAAAAATGGATGTCTGAGGAGGCCTTACAAACAGCTATGAAAAGAAGTGAAAGGCAAAGGAGAAAAGGAAAGATTTGAATGCAGAGTTCCAAAGAATAGCAAGGAGAGATAAGAAAGCCTTCCTCAGTGATCAGTACAAAGAAATAGAGGAAAACAACAGAATGGGAAAGACTAGAGATCTCTTAAAGAAAATTAGAGATACCAAGGGAAATTTTCATGCAAAGATGGGCTCAATAAAGGACAGAAACGGTATGGACCTAACAGAAGCAGAAGATATTAAGAAGACGTGGCAAGAATACACATAACTATACAAAAAACATCTTCATGACCCAGATAATCACAATGGTGTGATCACTCACCTAGAGCCAGACATCCTAGAGTCTGAAGTTAAGTGGGCCTTAGGAAGCATCATTACCAACAAAGCTAGTGGAGGTGATGGAATTCCAGTTGAAGTACTTCAAATCCTAAAAGGTGACGCTGTGAAAGTGCTGCACTCAATATGCCAGCAAATTTGGAAAACTCAGCAGTGGCCACAGGACTAGAAAAGGTCAATTTTCATTCCAATCCCAAAGAAAGGCAATGCCAAAGAATGCTCAAACTACTACACAACTGCACTCATTCTACATGCTAGCAAAGTAATGCTCAAAATTCTCCAACCCATGCTTCAACAGTGCACTAACCGGGAACTTCCAGATGTTCAAGCTGGATTTAGGAATGGCAGAGGAATCAGAGATCAAATTGCCAACATCCGTTGGATCATCGAAAAAGCAAGCGAGTTCCAGGAAAACATCTATTTCTGGCTTTATTTACTATGCAAAAGCCTTTGACTGTGTGGATCACCACAAACTGTGGAAAATTCCTAAAGAGATGGAAATATGGACCACCTGACCTGCTTCCTGAGAAATCTGTATTCAGGTCAGGAAGCAACAGTTAGAATTGGACATGGAACAACACACCAGTTCCAAATCGGGAAAGGAGTGCATCAAGGCTGTATATTGTCACCTGCTTATTTAACTTATATGCAGAGTACATCATGCAAAATACCAAGTGAGATGAATCACAAGTTGGAATCAACGTTGTCAGGAGAAATATCAGTAACCTCAAATATGCAGATGACATGATCCTTATGGCAGAAAGCAAGGAAGAACTAAAGAGCCTCTTGATGAAAGTAAAAGAGGAGAGTGAAAAAGTTGGCTTAAAGTTCAACATTTAGAAAACTAAGATCATGGCATCTGGTCCCATCACTTCATGGCAAACAGATGGGGAAACAGTGGAAACAATGACAGACTTTACTTTTTTGGGCTCCAAAAACACTGCAGATGGTGACAGCAGCCATGAAATTAAAAGATGCTTGCTCCTTGGAAGGAAAGTTATGACCAACCTAGACAGCTTATTAAAAAGCAGAGACATTACTTGGCCAACAAAGGTTCATCTTGTCAAAGCTACTGTTTTTCCAGTGGTCATGTATGGATGTGAAAGCTAAGAAAGCTAAGTGCCGAAGAATCGATGCTTTTGAACTGTGGTGTTGGAGAAGACTCTTGAGAGTCACTTGGACAGCAAGGAGAGCCAACCAATCAATCCTAAAGGAAATCAGTCCTGAATATTCACTGGAAGGACTGATGCTGAAGCTGAGACTCCAATACTTTGGCCACCTGATGTGAAGAACTGACTCACTGGAAAAGACCCCGACGCTGGGAAAGATTGAAGGCAGGAGGAAAAGGGGACGACAGAGGATGAGATGGTTGCATGGCATCATCAACTCAATGGACATGAGTTTGAGTAAACTCCGGGAGTTGGTGATGGACAGGGAGGCCTGGTGTGCTGCAGTCCATGGTGTCACAGAGTCAGATGTGACTTAGTGACTGAACTATGTGCCAAGCACTGTTCTAAGCACTTCACTTGTATTAAGTTGTTCAATACTCACTACCCAAAGGTAGGTAATATCTTCATTTTATTGATAAGGTAACCAGTGTAGAGAAATGACTTATAACCTGAAGTTACATAGTTAGTAAACTGTGGAGCTGGATTCAGAGCAAGGTAATTTGGTCCACTTCTTGTCTTGAGGTTTAGGATTTTTCCAAGAAAACAAAGCTACTTATATTTAGAATGTCCTAGGAATAATGCAACCTTTGCCTATGTTTCGTTAGGGAGTCTCAGCACTGGTTGATTTTCTCCATCATATGGCCCTATCTTGAATACACATTACTATAAATTAGATCATGTCATTCCCCTGCTTAAAATCCTCAACTGCTCTCCAGAGCAGCACTTAAAAGGAAATCCAAGCACCTTACCCTGACCCACATAATCCTACATGATCTGACCCCACCTCTTCCGTTTCCTCTCCTACAGCTCTCATCATTCACTCTGCTCCAACTGGCTGGCCTTTTCTGCTCCTGCTGCAGGTCCACTTCCTTACTTCCTGAGGGCCTGTATACTGCCTGGAATATTCCACTAGTATTCATCCTTCTCTGACCACTCAATCCAAAGTAGTCACCCAGACTCTATCACATCACTCTTAATTTTCTACAGCAATTAGCACCAGTTAGTATTTTCGTTTGTTTGTCTCCTCCACTGAGCTTGTCTATGTTACTTATTCAGCACTGTATCTTGGCACTTGGAATACCGCTTAGAATACAGGAGCCACTATTTTCAAATGAAAGAAATGAAACCTAATAATTGGAAGGACTGATGCTGGAGCTGAAACTCCGATGCTTTGGCCACCTTATGCGAAGAGTTGACTCACTGGAAGAGACTCTGATGCTGGGAGGGATTGGGGGCAGGAGGAGAAGGGGACGACAGAGGATGGGGTGGCTGGATGGCATCACCAACTCGATGGACGTGAGTTTGAGTGAACTCTGGGAGTTGGTGATGGACAGGGAGGCCTGGCGTGCTGTGATTCATGGGGTTGCAGAGTCGGACAGGACTGAGCGACTGATCTGAAGTGAACTGAATGCTTAACAACAACAAAAAAAAACCCACAGCATAAAATGAAAACATGACATGACCAGAAAGTGACTACTTTCTGAATTTAAAAAGTGCATTTGGATGGTTTGTAACTAAAACTCATAGTTGATTTCTGAGAGAGAAATAGTTAAGAAAAAAAATCTCTAAAAATGTAACAAAAACAAGTTGGGTCCTTTAGTATCTGTAAGTCACTCTCAAATCTGACAAGATCATTACATAAAGGTAATGAGGGGATGTAAGGAGTTGATAGACATAATCATGAATATAATTTACTTTTCTTTTCTGAATACAATCCTCACAGCCTATTAAGGAAATCCACATAACACAAAAGCAAATTCTGTTTAAAACTTATTTAAAAGACATGTATTGAGATGACAAAAGAAGATTCTAAAAATATGAGAAAGTATATACCTACCTAGCAGCACTAGGAAGTAGGAAAGAGCACCAGCAAACACTCAGAAACTGAAGAACTTTTATAACCTATAATCAAAATTGAGCTATATAATGGAGAAATAAAAGCTGAGTGCTTCTAAACAAACAGGTAAAGGACTGTATTTACTTCTGTAGCATACTAAACAGACCAAGTGTCCTGGGGAAAAAAATCCAAGTGTGGAAATAAGAAATGGGAGTTAATAAAAAGTAGTGAGACATCTTGGAGAAGGCAAGTACTCCTTGCCTGGAAAATTCCATGGATGGAGTAGCCTGGTAAGCTGCAGTCCATGGGGTCGCTGAGGGTCGGACACGACTGAGTGACTTCACCTTCATGCATTGGAAAAGGAAATGGCAACCCACTCCAGTGTTCTTGCCTGGAGAATCCCAGGGACGGGGGAGCCTGGTGGGCTGCCGTCTATGGGGTCACATAGAGTTGGACCCGACAAAGTAACTTAGCAGCAGTAGCAGCAGTGAGACACCTGAAATTTAAAGATCTGTGCTATGGGACTTCCCCAGTGGTCCTGTGGTTAAGAATCCAATCCACCTGTCAATGTAAAGAACACAGGTTCAATTCCTGGTCCCAAAGATTTCACGTGCTGTGGAGCAACTAAGCCCATGTGCAACAAGCACTGAAACCCACGTGTTTAGAACATGTGTTTTGCAATGAGAAGCCACCGCAACAAGAAACCCATGCACTGCAAGTAGAAAGTAGTCCCTGCCTGCCACTAGAGAAAGCCCACACACAGCAACAAAAGACCAAGTGTAGTCAAAAAAATATATTTTAAAAACAAAAAAAAAGACCTGTGTTGGCACACCCTCCTACATGCAAAGCTTCCAGTTGCAATGTTTACCACTAGCCACAAAATGTACAGTATTTTTAAAAAGTAATTTTAAAAGATACTTTAAAAAGAGAGACAACCACTACTATAAAGAACCCAATCTAAATGTGACAATAAAAAAAGACTAAGACATTCTCTGCCGCTGCTAAGTCACTTCAGTTGTGTCCGACTCTGTGTGACCCCATAGATGGCAGCCCACCAGGCTCCGCCATCCCTGGGATTCTCCAGGCAAGAACACTGGAGTGGGTTGCCATTTCCTTCTCCAATGCATGAAAGTGAAAAGTGAAAGCGAAGTTGCTCAGTCGTGTCCGACTCTTTGCGACCCCATGGACCCACCAGGCTCCTCTGTCCATGGGATCCTCCAGGCAAGAGTACTGGAGTGGGTTGCCATTGCCTTCTCCTAAGACATTCTCAGGAAGATGCAAATGGGATGAGCACAGATAGTACAGAGATTCAAACAATGAATAACCTTATAAATAACATTCTTTGCAGCCACAAAACAATGTAAATAGGGGAAAAGTAACATAATTACAAATATCTGAAATGTACTTGCACTCCTGGACTCCAAACTAGTTAAAAAAAAAAAAAAAAACTCTTTCAGAAAAGTCCTAAAGAATTATCAGAGAAATTTTAATACCATTGGGTTAGAAAAGGGATAGATAAATTGATATGTGGTATTTATAAGTCATGGTAAAATATAGGTGTTGGACATAAGGTTTTCCATTGCAAAACTCTTTCAATTTTATCATATGTTTGAAATTTTTCATAAGTTAAAAAGAATACCTTAAAATATATCAAAGAAACTGCTGTTTTTCAAAGCTCAGCATAGAGCAATAGTGAAAAGGTGGGTATGTTAGAGACTGAAGGAAAGAATAAATATTAATTGTTTTTTAGCACTTTTACATATAATCACCATTTCATCACAACAAACCTGAAAGTTAAGTGATATTATCACACACACACACACACACACACACACACACACCCCACCCCCCGAGGCTCAGAGTACCTTAACCAAGTTACTCGGTATCAGTGAATATTAAACCTGATCAAGTCTGGGATCAAAACACGCATGCAGGTTTAGAAATCTACCTAAAATCTAGATCTATCTTTATCATTTATTTTCCACAGGTATCCAGAAAGTGACTCTATCTCAGTTTTACTTGAGAATATGTGAGATACATTTTATAAAATAAAACAATATTTTGCATAATATGACTTCCGGTTTCAAAGACCTTTGTAGTTTTCAAAGTTAGCTGACTCACAATCATCTTATTTGTATTACAATTATCTATATTCATCTTTAACAGCTCTTTTAGCACTGTGATTCCCTTGAAATTAGGATCCAGATCTGATTCATTTCTACATTCTTCATAACAGTATCTAGAATAGTAGTTTAGTGAGTGTTTACTTAAGAAAAGAATGTGATCCTCACAATAGAGATGCAAGATAGCAAGGACATCTATTCACATTAACATTATTAAACACTTGAAGAAACAGAGGCAGAGTAAACTCTGACGCTATTTCACAGCTATAAAGCTCATCTGTTAGGGACTTCCCTGATGGTCTAGCAGTTCAGAATCTGCCGTGCAATGCAGGAACTTGGGTTTGATCCGTGGTCAGAGAACTAAGAGCCCACATGCCACAGGGCAACTAAGTCAGAGAGTTGCAACTAGAGAGTCTGTACACTGCAATAAAGATCCACATGCATCAAATAAGACCTGACATTGCCAAATAAATAAATTTTTTTTCCCAAAAAAGTTCATTTGTTGAGCTAGGGCTCCAATTATTTCTTATTGCACCACTGACTCAACAAAGATACTCAGCCTGATCCTCTGAGAGTCTGGCAGGGCATCCAAAAGACAAAGCTTTAGTTATTAATACATATATTTTTAATGTTTGGAAAATTCTGGAATGTAGATCTTAATGCGACTATAAAATGTTTGTAAATGTTCTGACTCCTTTGTTTTATTGGGACAGAGTGTTAGAAGGAAAGTCAAAGTGCTTCTTAAAAAAGCCCTAAATTTGGTTATAAGTTAAGTAAAACTCACCAAAGACAGAAGTTGAAATATAAAAGCTAACTTTTATACTCAGCTCTTTGGAGCAATTCCATATATATATATATATATATATATATATATATGTTATTTCATATGATTGTTCACAATATCCAATGAGAGATTACTATTATTCCCATTTCTCTGATGAGTAAATTCCAGGGTTAGTTTAGAAAGTTAGTAGGTGGCTGAACTGGGACTTGAAACCATCTGGGTTATGCTCTCTGTAGTACATAAAGGTGTTAGTTACCTGCTTGCACAAAACTAGTCAATAGCCTTCTAACTGGTCTCTTCCTACTTCCATTCCATTGTGTGTATGGCAACCAGAATAATCTTTCTAAAATAAAAATCTAATCATCTTGCATCTCTGCTTAAAATCCTTCAGATCCATGGAGTCCATAGAATGAAATCCACCAAAGTCCTTGGCATTGCATACACAGCCCTTCAAAACCTAAATCTTTTAAGATTTGGCCCCGACTACTTCTCCAGCCTCATCTACCCATCTTCTCCTTCTTTTTACCTTCTTCCTCTAATTTATTCTACATGATCTACAGTCCCTCGACTTACCTGCAATGAAATCTCTTTTCCCACTATACACTCGACTTGTTAACTTACAACTCATCCTTCAAAATTTAATTCAAAAATCAATGAATCTTCTCTTCTTCAGCCTTCTTAGCTCTATTCCCTAGATAATCACTTCCTCTTCCATGCTACTGTTTATATTGGGTTCATACTTAAAAGCATTTAAATATTATTACAAAAGTATTTGCTTACATACCTCTTCTCCCTATTTGATGGTGAAATCCTAAGGGATGCCTTATACATCTTTAGGTCTCGGGGTCTAATACACTGCTTGACAGTAGTAGGCAGGAGATACACGTTTGTTGGGTTGAATTCAAATATATTCATTTAGAAAGTATATATGTGTTAAAAACAGGACTTAGATTTTGCAAAACACAAATCTTTCAAAGAAAAAAAAAGGCTGAACCCTTTTAACTGAACTGTGTATACCAATGGCAGTTGCCCTGAAGGTCTCTACTAATGCTCTGTAACCCAGCTGGGCCTCCAGAAGGTTCATTACTTTCATATTACCACTGTGGCAATTTATTAATGAGCTCAGTGCAAGCAAGACAAATTGAAATGATAGCTCTGGCAACTAACATCTCTTATTTATCACTAGAGCTAGTCTCTCACTAGCAGTGTCATGGATAAGCCTTCTTCAGTGCAAAATACTATTTATGGAGTATCTTCTAAGAGGCCTGCAAACACTGGTTCTTAGATTGACTAACAGGAATTCAAGAAAGTATAGGTCCACATTAGAACAGGAAAAGAATATGTCCTTGAAAAATAACCTAAAACTGAAAAACACAGATGTCCGTGAGGAGTACTGGTAAAGGAATTATTACGTAATTCGTCATTTATGGGTCAAATGCGTATTCAAGGGCTAATTGAGGGCCACTACAGCTCTTATTTCACCCTGCTGAAAGCAAGTGTTACAACAATATTCATGAGGAGGAAAACACTCAGCACTTGGAACAAGCACTTGGCATTTGGGCAGAAGGAAGGTTTCTAAAACTAAAGCCCCTACTGCTCCAAAAGTCTGTAGTCTTCTTGATATTAAAGCATCCCTACCAAGCACTTACAGCTGCTCTCCTGAGATAAAACAAGGCCAAATTGTTAGATAAAGGACAGAAATGGTGTGGACCTAACAGAAGCAGAAGATATTAAGAAGAGGTGGCAAGAATACACAGAAGAACTGTACAAAATAGATCTTCACGACCAAGATAATCACGATGGCGTGATCACTGACCTAGAGCCAGACATCTTGGAATGTGAAGTCAAGTGGGCCTTAGAAAGCATCACTACGAACAAAGTTAGTGGAGGTGATGGAATTCCACTTGAGCTATTTCAAATCCTGAAAATGCTGCTGTGAGAGTGCTGCACTCAATATGCCAGCAAATTTGGAAAACTCAGCAGTGGCCATAGGACTGGAAAAGGTCAGTCTTCATTCCAATCCCAAAGAAAGGCAATGCCAAAGAATGCTCAAACTACCACACAATTGCACTCATCTCACACACTAGTAAAGTCATGCTCAAAATTCTCCAAGCCAGGCTTCAGCAATACGTGAACCGTGAAGTTCCAGATGTTCAAACAGGTTTTAGAAAAGGCAGAGGCACCAGAGATCAAATTGCCAACATCCGCTGGATCATGGAGAAAGCAAGAGAGTTCCAGAAAAACATCTATTTCTGCTTCATTGACTATACCAAAGTCTTTGACTGTGTGGATCACAATAAACTGTGGAAAATTCTGAAAGAGATGGGAATACCAGACCACCTGACCTGCCTCTTGGGAAACCTGTATGCAGGTCAGGAAGCTACAGTTAGAACTGCACATGGAACAACAGTCTGGTTCCAAATAGGAAAAGGAGTACATCAAGGCTGTATATTGTCACCCTGCTTATTTAACTTATATGCAGAGTACATCATGAGGAACGCTGGGCTGGAAGAAGCACAAGCTGGAATCAAGATTGCCGGGAGAAATATCAATAACCTCAGATATGCAGATGACACCATCCTTATGGCAGAAAGTGAAGAGGAACTCAAAAGCCTCTTGATGAAAGTGAAAGAGGAGAGTGAAAAGGTTGGCTTGAAGCTCAACATTCAGAAAACAAAGATCATGGCATCTGGTCCCATCACTTCATGGCAAATAGATGGGGAAACAGTGGAAACAGTGTCAGACCCAAAAATCACTGCGGATGCTGTTTGCAGCCATGAAATTAAAAAACGCTTACTCCTTGGAGGGTAAGTTATGACCAACCTAGATAGTATATTAAAAAGCAGAGACACTACTTTGCCAACAAAGGTCCGTCTGGTCAAGGCTATGGTTTTTCCAGGGGTCATGAATGGATGTGAGAGTTGGATTGTGAAGAAAGCTGATCGCCGAAGAACCGATGCTTTTGAACTGTGGTGCTGGAGAAGACTCTTGAGAGTCCCTTGGACTGCAAGGAGATCCAACCAGTCCATCCTAAAGGAGATCAGTCCTGGGTGTTCATTGGAAGGACTGATGCTAAAGCTGAAGCTCCAATACTTTGGCCACCTCATGCGACGAGTTGACTCACTGGAAAAGACTCTGATGCTGGGAAGGATTGGGGGCGGGAGGAGAAGGGGATGACAGAGAATGAGATGGCTGGATGGCATCACCGACTCGATGGACATGAGTTTGAGTGAACTCTGGGAGTTGGTGATGGACAGGGAGGCCTGGCGTGCTGTGATTCATGGGGTCGCAAGGAGTCGGTCACGACTGAGCGACTGAACTGAACATAACAAAAGTAAACTTTATAGTGCAACTAGACACAAATATGGTTTAAAAGAAAGAAAGAGAAATAGCAGGAAGCCCTGGATACAGGTGGATACTCACTGTCTTTCACTAATGACTACAATAAATCAGTTAACACCCTTGGTTTTGACTCCTTATGGCTTCCATAATAAAGAATTGCAAACTGGATGTAAAACACAACAGAAATTTATTCTCTCATTGTTTTAGAGGTTAGAAGTCTGAAATCAAGGTGTTGGCAGGGTCATTCTGTCTCTGAAGCCTGCAGGGAAATACATGTCTTTGCCTTTTCTAGCTTCTGATAGCCCCAGGAAACCAATGCAGATTTCGGTGCTGATCAGGGAGGGAGGGGTGCTGCTCTAACAAATACTTAAAAATGAAATGGCTCTGGAATTGGATAATGAGTAGATACTTGATAGGAAAAAAACTAAATTGCCTTAAAAAGATGGTTGGTAGAAATATGAATATTAAAGGTGCTTTTCAGTGAGGCCTTAGAAGGAAATGAGGAACATGTTATTGGACACTGGAGGAATGGCAGTTCTTGCAATCAAGTAGCAGAAAATTTGTCTGAACTGTGTTCAGTCACTGGGTGAACTTGTAAGTGATGAACTTGGATATTTAGCTAAGCAGATTTCTAAGCAAAGTGTTGAAATGTGGCTCAGTATTTCTTTGGTGTTTATAAATATGAGAAAAGATAAATTGAAGAATGAACTGTTAAGCAAAAAAGAACAAGCACTTGATGATTTGGAAAATTCTCTGCCTATCCAAACAGCATGCTCTGGAAACAGGGCCAAGGATGTGGCTGGACAATCATTTATCCGACTCAAGGCACACAATCAACCACCTCAGAAGCTAGGAATAGAGATACGTGGTTATCCAGGAAAGATCTGAGAGAGATCTCCTTGTCAGATGGTTTGGACACCAATGAACTGCATAGAGACAGAAAAGTTTTCAGAATTTTATATCAGCAGAAGTGCTGCCAGCCAAGACTGAAAGGAACAGAGACGGAATTAAATGAAGACTAATTAACACCAAGGGCAGAGCCATAGATGGAGCTGCCTGGGCCAAGGGACCCTCTTGGGTTAAAAGAATGGGCCTGCCCCAGGCCAGAGGACAAAACACTGACTCACAGAGGATTATTCCCAGGCCTTGAAGTTAAATGGGAGTTTATTTTGCTGGGCTGTGAATTTCCTTTAGACTAGTGATCCTTCTGTTCCTTCTACATTCTCACCTTCGAAAAGGAAATGTCTTTCCTAAGCCTGTCCAACCTTTCTATCTTGGAAGCAGATAACTTGTTTTCCAGGTTTTCCAGGTCCATAGAGAGCAATTTTTGTCTCAGGATGGACCACAGCAAAGTTTCATCCGCACCTGATTTAGATGATGCAGGTGAGATTTGAGACTTTTCGAGTCGATTATATTTAGAATTGATTCTGTACTTGGGTTGGATGCTGGAATGGGTTAAAATTTAGGGGGATATATGGATGGGGGGAATGTATTTTGCACTTGGAAAGGACATGAATTTTGAGGGGTCAGAGGATAGACAGTTACGAGTTATGTTCTCCAAACTGTGTACTGCTGGTACCTGTGAATGTGACCTTATTTGGAAATAGGTTCTTTGTGCTCTTTGTGCTCATGTGCTCAGTCACTTCAGTTGTGTCCGGCTCTTTGCGACCCTATGGACTGAAGCCTGCCAAGTTCCTCTGTCCATGGGATTCTCCAGGCAAGAATACTGGAGCAAGTTGTCATGCCCTTCTCCAGGGGATCTTCCCCATCCAGGGATGAAACCCAGGTCTCCTGCGTCTTCTGCACTGCAGGCAGATTCTTTACTGCTGAGCCACAAATGAAGTCATTAGCGTTAGTTGCTCAGTCGTGTTTGACTCCTTGCAATCCCATGGACTGTAGCTAGCCAGGCTGCTCTGTTCATGGGATTCTCCAAGTAAGAGCACAGGAGTGGATTGCCATTCCCTTTTCCAGAGGATCTTCCCGACCCAGGGATCAAACTGGGGTCTCCTGCATTGCAGGCAGATTCTTTACCATTTGAACTATAGGGAAGTCCATATTTGAGGTCATTAGGGTGGGTCCTAAACCGATATGACTGGTATCTCTTTAAGAGAAAGAAAACACCATGTGAAGATAGACACACACACAGAACACCACGGGGCAAAAGAGGCAGAGACTGGAGTGATGGCACTGCAAGCCAAGGACTGATAGCCACCACCACAAACTAGGAAGAGGCAAGTAAAGACTCCATCCAGTCTCAGAGGGATCACAGTCCAACTGACACCTTAATTTTGGAACACTATTCTCTAGACTGTGAGAGAATAAACTGCCATTTAATTTGTAATATAATAGGTTACAGCAGCCCGAAAAAACAAAAACACCCCTTAATACTAGCTAATATATATTCAAGACTTACTGTGTATTATGTAAAGTGCTTTACATGCTTTACATTTAATTTCTACCACAACCCCATGAGGAAAAGAAATAAAATAAGCTTCTACTACACTACTCCTAACTACTATGCTAAACTTCTTTTTATATGCCAGGCACTCTTATAATAAGGAATTTATCAGTCTCTGGTTCCAGGTTCCTAACAAAGAGTTTCTAAAACCCCTGAAATTTCACAAGTGACAGAAGAATTTATGTTATCCATTAGCCTTTTGGGCACATGTGAGTTTATGCTAGATGACTCAGGATGGGGGCTGGGTGCCAGAAAGATCAAACCATGTGATTAAATAGTTGGGGCTTTAAGCCAGTCTGACTTTCAAGGCCTAAATAATAAAACCCCAACCAAAACTCTGGACACTCAAGGTCAGTGGAGTGTACTAATCAGTAAATACATCAATGTGCCAGGAGGGTGTTGTGCCCTGATCTATGGAGAGAGGACACAGAAGCTCTGTGCAGGACTCTTCCAGGCCTTGCTCTATGTGTCTCTTCATTTGGCCGTTCCTGATTTTTATCCTTTATAATAAATCTGGCATTTATATGGCATTTTCCTAGTCCTGTGAGTTGTTCTAGTAAATTACTGAACCTGGAAGTGATCATAGGAACCTGTGTGTCAGATTTGTAGTTAGCTGGTTGGAAGCGTAGGCAATCTGGGGTTGGCATCTGAAGTGGGGGCAATCTTTTGGGGATCATATTCCCTTAAACCCACGGAATCTGATAATAACTCTGGGTGGTTAGTGTCAGAATTAAATTGCAATATACCAGGTGGTGTCAGAATAGCTGGGGTTAAAACAGAATTCTGTGATTGAGTTTACAGTGACCCAGTATACCCAATAGTAATCAGTGATAGAAAATAGAAAATATGCTAAATAAGATACAAATCACTTGGTCTTTCAGCTATTTGACAGTCACACACCATTCTTTCACACATTATATTTTAATCAACACTCAAACTGTTTCTCATATACAGAACTGAGCTTTTCATTTTTTATCTTAAGAAATAATGATTTTGAGCTAAAGGATAGACCAATGTCTACCAGGGGAAAGATCTGAGGCATTTGCTAGATGTTGAGGAGTACTGGCTCATGTAAGGCAAGAACACAAGCCCCAGTTGGAGGGCCCTTTTTTAATCACTCCTTAGTAATCCCACAGAGAGGTAAGCACCACTGGATAGTGGGCAGGCAGCAATTGGGGTAATTTCACCAGGAGATATATACATATGTTTGGAGGGACTGCCTCCAATTTCTTGACATATGAAATAATTATTAGTTTACTTCCCCAAAATGTTCTTTATATGAACCAAACCCTATGAGTAACTGAATGCAGTATATACTTTAAAAATGAGCTGCTTGCAGTCAACATGTTTAGTGCAATAACTGATTTAAATAGAAATCAACTTGGGGGATGGTGATTTTATATGTGGTATCTCCATCTAGACTCTCTAAGTCCCTTGAAAGCAGTAATTATATTTACAGCTGTCTCTTATCTCAGAGACCAGGTTACCTGGATAGGATAGGAGGGGCACATTCAGAACAAATAAATTGTTTAGCATTTCAGTTCAGTCGCTCAGTCGTGTCCGACTCTTTGCAACCCTATGAATCACAGCACGCCAGGCCTCCCTGTCCATCATCAACTCCCAGAGTCCACTCAAACTCATGTCCATCGAGTCGGTGATGCCATCCAGCCATCTCATCCTCTGTCGTCCCCTTCTCCTCCTGCCCCCAATCCCTCCCAGCATCAGAGTCTCTTCTAGTGAGTCAACTCTTCGCATGAGGTGGCCAAAGTATTGCAGCTTCAGTTTTAGCATCAGTCCTTCCAATGAACACCCAGGACTGATCTCCTTTAGGATGGACTGGTTGGATCTCCTTGCAGTCCAAGGGACTCTCAAGAGTCTTCTCCAAAACCACAGTTCAAAAGCATCAATTCTTCAGCGATCAGCTTTCTTCACAGTCCAACTCTCACATCCATACATGACCACTGGAAAAACCATAACCTTGACTAGACGGACCTTTGTTGGCAAAGTGATGTCTCTGCTCTTTAATATGCTATCTAGGTTGGTCGTAACTTTCCTTCCAAGGAATAAGCGTCTTTTGATTTCATGGCTGCAATCGCATCCGCAGTGATTTTGGAGCCCCAAAAAATAAAGTCTGACACTGTTTCCACTGTTTCCCCATCTATTTCCCATGAAGTAATGATCTTTGTTTTCTGAATATTGAGCTTTAAGTCAACTTTTTAACTCTCCTCTTTCACTTTCATCAAGAGGCTTTTAAGTTCCTCTTCACTTTCTGCCATAAGGGTGGTGTCATCTGCATATCTGAGGTTATTGATATTTCTCCTGGCAATCTTGATTCCAGCTTGTGCTTCTTCCAGCCCAGCGTTCCTCATGATGTACTCTGCATATAAGTTAAATAAGCAGGGTGACAATATACAGCCTTGATGTACTCCTTTTTCTATTTGGAACTAGTCTGTTGTTCCATGTGCAGTTCTAACCTGTATATAGGTTTCTCAAGAGGCTGGTCAGGTGGTCTGGTATTCCCATCTCTTTCAGAATTTTCCACAGTTTATTGTGATCCACACAGTCAAAGGCTTTGGCATAGTCAATAAAGCAGAAATAGATGTTTTTCTGGAACTCTCTTGCTTTTTCCATGATCCAGTGGATGTTGGCAATTTGATCTCTGGTTCCTCTGCCTTTTCTAAAACCAGCTTGAACATTCAAAACAAATAAATTGTTCAGCATAGTTAATACAAGTTTTTGTGACTTCTAAATACCAGGCCTTTGTTAGATGCTAGATATATAGGAATGAAAGATACAGTCTCTACCTTTGATAAAAGTTCACAATCTCACAGAGTCCAAAAATAAAGTTCATATCTTCTACTGGAACTTCCCCAGTACTACTTTTTTGAGATCCAAACAAGATTAAACGAGTATATAAGAGAACAAGGAAACCATGAAGCATACTCATTCCCTTTCCAATGCTGTCTCTGCGTGCCTTGGAGTCAGGGCTATTTCATCAGCTTTTGGTGGAATGGACATAGAAGGAGCCTTAGTCACAGAGAACAAGATCAAATTCTGCATCCAATGCTCATATACCTGTAACTTTAGACAAATTATTTAATCTCCTTAGCCTCATCTTTTTAAACTGTCAAATGAGGATGGATAAGGTAATTTATTGGCCTAGACTGCAAAGATTAAATGCACAATATGCCTGCCCCCCAATAAAAGTAGTAAATAAATGGTAACCATTATCATATTATTACCACTACTATTATAATCATCATTAATATTATATCTCAAAATTCAACAAGGCATGTAGTTACAAAAGGACAAATACTGTTTGATTCCCCTTATGTGAAGTTCCTAGAGGTCAAATTCATGGAGACAGAAAACAAAAAGGTGGCTGTAGGGGTTTGGGGGAAGGAGGAATGGGGAGTTACCATTAAACAGAGTTTCAGATGTGGAAGATGAAAAAGTCCTAGTGGTGATGGTGGCACAATATGAATGTACTTTCTGCCACAGAACTGTATATTTAAAAATGGTAAACTTTATGTTGTGTCTATTTTACTACACATACACAAAAACACTGAACAAGGCCTGGCTGAATGGTTACAGCAAAAAAAAGACAAAGGAACAAAAGGACTGGAGAAATGACAAATCACGAGAGAACAGACTTGTCTACAGATGATATGAATAGATGACTAATTTTAAGCTGGTAGCATTAAGTTAAAGAGACATACCTATACATTGTCTTAGGAAACATTATTTGCAGCGTCTTGACATATCTTACTTGGAAATATGAAGGGGAGAGAGAGACAGAGGGAATGAGAGAAGAAAGGAAGAAGGATGGGAGGAAGAGAGGGTGGGGGAGAGAGAAGGAAGAATGAAAGGAAAAATGAAGGGGAGAGGGGAGAAAGAATGAAAGAAAGAAAACGAGAAAGATACTGTTTAAGTGTAAAACACTGCTTTGAGTGACAGTTCTTTGTCATAACAATGGGCAATAAATGTGATAAAGCAATGCTAGTGGAGACAGGCAAGGAAAAATTCTTTTGCAAAAGTTAAACAAAAACAAATACTGGATTTCCTCAAGATTTTAGATTTTTTATAGGCATATAGTTAGAGCTGTATAAGCACTTTGCTTTCATACAGAAGAAAAAAAACCTTAAACAAGTACTGTCATACTAATTCTTTATAACATAAAGCTTCTTAAGAATGCACCTACAGCAAAACAGACTGTTCTAAAAATCCTTCACAGACCTAAGGGGGAAGACAGCATTATGACAAGGAATTTTGCAGAACTAATACTTAAAAATCCAGACAGTTGACACCTAGAAGACTTTTTTAAACACAGGTATTAGGATCCAAATAACAAGGCTGATGAGTTTGGGGGCAGAGTTTTCATTTCTGAGAAGGATAATTTAAACACTTAAGAAGGATACTGGCAGGTAATCTAAACAGAAAGTGAGAATGTGGACCAAGATAGCACAGTGGGACTGTATGACTCAGTCATTTTACAAAGGACACTGCAGGTGAGTATTATTATTACTCATAATAATAAACTAGCCGAGGAAACTACAGATGATCCTGATCCATAGCAAATCAAGTCCAGATCACACAGTTTATCCCTAAAAACTCTGAGTCCTCTTTTAAACCATTTTTGTACTCTGTTTTCTACATTAATTAATGACCTAAATAAAATTTTTGTTCACTTTTATTTGTCTGAATCAAAATTTTACCCTTTTCTACCCCCTTTTACCAATCTCTCCCCAGTTCTTCTACCCTTCAGCCCTTGGCAACCACCATTCTACTCTCTAAGAGTTCAATTTTTTTTTTTTTTAAGAGTCCACATAGGAGTGATGTAACTGTCTTTCTCAGTCTGATTTATTTCATTTAGCATAATGCCCTCCAGGCTCATACATGCTGTCACAAATGGCAGGACTACTTTCTTTTTTAGGTTTGAATAACATTCCATTGTACATATACACATTTTCTCTATCTACTCATCCATCAATGCACACTTAGGGTGTTTCCATATCTTGGCTAAAGACTTCACTCGTTTTAAAGAAAACTGCCCTTTAACATGCCCAACAAGCCGTCAATTTCATTTGGTGACAGGGACTGTGAGTTTCAATGTATTGTGGTGAAACTAAAAGTAAATTGGGAAAAGGCTTGGGTTTAGTCTTTATTCAATAAGTGCTGACCTTGACTAATTTCCAGTGTCATCTCCAATTCTCACTGGTTCATATACCAAATGGGATTAATTTGCCAACTTTCAAAGGCCTGTTGGAAGAATTAGATGAGTTAACCTAAAAGAATTTAAGTAATCTGTAAAGATCCCAGGTCCCATCATTCACAATGCCATCCAAGCAATTTTTCTGTAACATATAAGAGATCCTCTTGTACTACGCTCCAAACTCTGTTTCCCTTTTGTATACAGGGTGACATTTAAACTCCTAGGAATGGTGCATACGTCTTTTGGATGATCCAGCCCTGGCCTATCTCTCACTCCATTTCCAGTCACTCCTTCTCAACCCTAATACCACAGTGCATGCATGTATGCTTCAGTCGTGTCTGACTCTTTGTGACCCTATGGACTATAGCCCACTAGGCTCTTCTGTCCAGGGGATTCTCCAGGCAAGAATACTGGAGTGGGTTGCCATTCTCTCCTCCAGGGGATCTTCCCAATACCACAGTTGCACTCAACTATTTATACAGTCCCAAACATTGCATATGCTGATGCCTTCCATCTGGAATGCCCTCTCCTTAGCACTTTAGTCCAACTGATAAACTTCCATGCATCCTTTAAAACTCAATTTATATATTACCTCTCCTGAGAAGCCTTCCTCATACTCTCAAGTAACATTATTCTTTCTTCCTCTATATTATAGCCCTATACAGTGTTAACATCTATTTGTTTGTCTGATACTTCTGCTAAATTATAAGCCTTGATGGGTAGGGTTGTTTCAAATTTACTTCTTTATCCTCTGTATCTGACACATGGCAAGTGCTAAATAAATACTTAATAGCTAAAATGAAATGTTAGGCATTGCTATTATATCTCCATTTCCCCCACAACACTGGCACAAAATTAAGCAAACACTAGCACTTAGTAAACAAATAATTAATCTCTATTTCTTGTCACTTATCATTATTGTTACTCAATCCTAATTCAGGGTGGGGGTTGAGAAAGTGTGTGTAAAAAAGAAAATGTAAATGATTGTTAATCAAACACACAAGTCAACTGGCTAGACACTTTGTATGAACAACTTAATTCTCACAATAAACCTATGATACAGGTATTATGATTTCCATTTTACAAGAAAATAAGCTAAGATTAAAAGACTTTAACTTCTCTGAAGTCAAGCAGCTGACAGTAAACAGTACACTTTCTAGGGTTTCATATACTCTCATATACTTCACTTGACGCTCACAACCTTGTGAGGTACAAAGTACAAATCTTAGTATTCCTGCATTACAAATGAAAAAAAAAAGAGAACAAGATTTAAGTGACTGGTAAAGTTTACAAAGCTAGTAACCACTGGGTCTAGGATTAGAAATATCTATGTCATGTGACTCCAAATCTGGTACTTTTTCCATAGGCCAGTCTCTCTGAACTAAGAAGCCTGAGTGCCAAAGAACTGATGCTTTTGAACTGTGGTGTTGGAGATGACTCTTGAGAGTCCCCTGGACTGCAAGGAGATCAAACCAGTCAATCCTAGAGGAAATTAACCCTGAATATTCATTGGAAGGGCTGATGCTGAAACTGAAGCTCCAATACTTTGGCCACCTGATGCGAAGAGCTGACTCATTTGAAAAGACCCTGATGCTGGGAAAGATAGAAAGCAGGAGAAAAAGGGGATAAGAGAAGACGAGATGGTTGGATGGCATCACTGACTCAATGGACATGAGTTTGTGCAAGCTCCGGGAGATGGTGAAGGACAGGGAAGTCTGGTGTGCTGCAGTCCATAGGGTCACAAAGTGTCAGACACGACTGAGTGACTGAACAACAATGGTCTCTCTTGCCACAGGAGATCACTTACAGGTCACTCATAAAACTGCATAAACAGACAAATTCAATTAAGCAAAAACAAAACAAGGGTACAATTTAAAGGATTAGATTTCAAAATTTTCAATCAAACATTTCAAGCCTAATACAGTTTTAACCTCCTTCTCTATACACCCCATACACACAGAGCTTCAATGCATGAGGATCAATACTTCTATTTTTCTAGGACCAATATTTCAACCTTTATTATATATGTCTTAACACAGGGATCGGAGAAGGCAATGGCAAGCCACTCCAGTACTATTGCCTGGAAAATCCCATGGATGGAGGAGCCTGGTGGGCTGCTGTCCGTGGGGTCGCTAGGGGTCGGACATGACTGAGCGACTTCACTTTTCACTTTCACACATTGGAGAAGGAAATGGCAACCCACTCCAGTGTTCTTGCCTGGAGAATCCCAGGGACAGAGGAGCCTGGTGGGCTTCCGTCTATGGGGTCACACAGAGTCGGACACGACTGAAGTGACTTAGCAGCAGCAGCAACACACAGGGATAAGTTTCCTAGTGAAAAGAAAATCATACAGCTTGTCCAAGACCAAATAGAAAACTTCTATGCCTGAGATATGCACCAAATATTGATGACTTTCCCAATTTATTCAGCTAATATTTATTAACTACTTTATGTGCCCAACCCTAGGCTAGGGATGTAAGGATGGACAAGATTTGAACCATGTTAATCTGGTGGCTCAGAGGTTAAAGCGTCTGCCTCTAATGCGGGAGACCCGGGTTTGATCCCTGGGTTGGGAAGATCCCCTGGAGAAGGAAACGGTAACCCACTCCAGTATTCTTGCCTGGAGAATCCCATGGACGGAGAATCTTGGTAGGCTATAGTCCACAGGGTCGCAAAGAGTTGGACATGACTGAGCGACGGAACGGAACGGAATCTATGTGGAGACAGGAAAATCAAATGCATTATAACAATATAATATATAGTTGTTAAAAGTGGAGACCAATTTTGTCTAAATGAATTGAAAAGGCTTCACAGAGAAGGTGATTTTTGAACCAAAATTTAGGGAAAGCATCTTATTCCAGATACAGAAGGAAGTTTGGGAAATTCTAGCTAAGCAAAAAGAAATACAAAAGTACTAAGCAGTAAAAGGGCTTGTGTGATGTTTTGTAGAAAATGATAGATGATTCAAGCATAGGATACAAATCAGGAAGCAGTGACTGAATTAGAAAACTAGGTTAGACTCAGATAAAGACTGAGGAACATATGCTGCTGATCAGAAGTTTTCAAACCTTTTTCAGTTAAAGAACATTTTCAAACACATCTTGATGCAAAACATAACAACAATAACTACAGAGCTTATCTGGAAGAAGGGGAGTAGGGAAGCAGAATCTATCCATTCTGCCTCACCTTAACACCCTCTCCCTGGTGTTCCTTCATAGAGACCTAACACAGTCTAGTACTTTATGTACAGTTATCAACAGCAAATGGTTACCAGTTTGTTATAAGTATAGAAATTGAAGAGTAAGCACTTAGAAATTTTGTATTATAATTTAACGGGTAACTCTGTGTTATTAAGCCTGATAAAAACTTGTGGTTTATGCTTAGATTTTTAGAAATTTCATGTTTCCAGTAACTCATTTTTATTTTATAAAATTCTTAGTCTGAGATGAATGACTCATTATATTGCTCCTTCAACAGACATAGTGTAAGAAGCACTGCCCTAAAGATTCCACAACGGATCAGATTTGTAGTTGAGAAAGTTAGAAAAATAACTAGTGACAATTTAGAAGGGGAAGACCCATTGGCAAATAGAAATAATAATAATATGAAAAAAATAGAAAATTTAAAGATGAAATAAGGATGACGTGTGAAAACGTTAAGCATATGGCAAACAATTAATAAGGATTTTTAAGTTCACACAAAAGGGAGATTTCTTCAAGTCAAATAAGGCTCAGACAGTAGAGTCTTAGAGACAGAAAGACCTTAAGCCATCAATCTCCAGACTTAAATTCATTAAGTCAAAAAATTTTAATATACTTATTATATATGTAACAGAATTTACTGAAAGACCTATCACATACTTGGTGTCAGGGATATAGTATTGAACTCAGGACAGTCTCTTTGCTATGCTCCAAATGCTAAACTTAGATAGTAAAAAAAAAGACATGGTCCTTCCCACCATGACAGACATTCACCAACCACAGAACGTAAATAAATGTTTCATTTAAACTATTTTAAGTACTACAAAAAACTTACATGGTACTATGAGATCATGTAACACAGAGATTAATAGATTCTAGGAGATGAAGGAAGGATTCCCTGAAGAAGTTATGTGTTAGTTTTGAAATCCAAAGAACCAGCGGAAAGTAATGAGGCAAAGAATGGGGCAAGAACATTCTAGAGAGAGAGAAAGGCATGTAAGGGGTATGGGGCATGAGAGGCCCACAAAACAGAAGGAAAGGAAATACGACTGATGCACAGAAAGCAAGGAGAAAAGTTAGATGAGCTAGTTAGTTCATCAAAAGTTCTATAAGCAATAATACAGATAATCTTGAGGACATTATGTTAAGTGAAATAAACCAGTCACAACAGGACAAATACTGTATGATTCCACTCATTTGAGAAATCTGGAGTAGTCAAAATCATATAGACAGAAAGAATGGTGGGGCAGGGGCTAGAGGGAGGGAGGAACAGAGAGTTATTATTTAATGGGTACAGAGTTTCAGTTTAGTAAGATGAAAAAAGTTCTGGAGATGGATGGTGGTGATGCTTGCAAAACAAAGTGAATGTACTTATATCAGTAAATTGTATGCTTAAAAATGGTTAAAATTATAAGTTTTGTTAAGTTAACCAGAGTTTGATTCTATTACTTCCATCCAAAGACCCTTATGAGACAGAAATTGGTACATAGAAGAGGGGTGGTATAAACAACTCCTTAAAATGTAGAACTGACTGGATCAAGACTGGGGACTACACAATGCAGACCTCTATCTCACGCTGAGGTTGGCCATTCTTATCTAGTAGGAGAGAGTTCATTGCTACTAAGGCACACTACAAAAAGAGACGCAGCAGAGAAAACACAGGATGCTTTGGCTATACAGATGGATTTCAATCAGTTCCTATAAAAAAACAAATTGCTTAATATGAAATAGAGGAGATATTCAAAATATTTACAATCTGTAAGATCATACTAGTGCATACTAGAGATTATCAATACTGAGTTGAACTGGTCATTCTGAAAGCTGGGGAGAACATACCACTTTTGTAAAAAAGATTCCTTCTGCCTAGAGCCTGCACACGATCCTTGCTGAGTTGGGAAACTACCCAGGGCTAAAATAAGAATGTTACAAAAAAGGCAGAAAGGCAGGACCTACAGCTATGGATAAGACCGAAGCATAAGAGAGTTCCCCTGAATACCCTAGGGTCCCCCCAAGCATCTCTGTTATGCATTCTTTGTCCGATAAAGCTAGGATACAATCCAGAAGCAAGAAGCAGATTAATACCTCCCTTCCCCAGGCCCTATTTCAAATTGAGTGAAGCAATAAATTCCCTTTTCTCCTCCTTTGGCTGCAATTCATTTATGATGGATTTCTGCCCTTTACAACCAAAAAGTGTTAATACACTACTAATATTTAAAAATGCACCGCCTTTTTCAAAAGGATCATCACAGTCTACCCCAAATCTACAGAAATGATCTCCAGGTCAGGGTACTTGTCATTTCTTAATTAGTGTTCCAGCTGATTAGGCAAAATGGGGAAATACTAGCTTAGGCTGAAGTTTAACATTCAACAGAAGTCTGGTTATCTCATCTGATATTATATGAAGCAATAATTGTTATTTCGTAGTAACAGAGAGGAAGTACATTATAACAATATTTATTTAGAACACACTATGAGCCTACCACTGTACCAGAATCCACTATTCTGGGCACCAAAAATTTAAGAGGCTACCTTGTCTTCCAGGATCGCAGAAGAAAAGACAAGACAAGACAAGACCTACAGATACATCTGGGACTGCTTAACCTGTCTGATCAATGGAATGATCTAAGGATCTTTTTGGTAGATCACCGGTGGCAGACAAGGGATTTAAACTCCCAACCCATCAGACAACAAAGTCATTTCCAAAATATGGTCAGTGTAAAACACAGTTCCTTCCTTCTCAATAAAAAGTACAGGAGCACACAAAGAAAAAATCATGAATATAGTCCATTAATTCAGATTTGGATTTAACTAACATGCATTAACGGAGAAGGCAATGGGAAGCCACTCCAGTACTCTTGCCTAGAAAATCCCATGGATGGAGGAGCCTGGTAGGCTGCAGTCTGTGGGGTCGCTAAGGGTCGGACACGACTGAGCGACTTCACTTTCACTTTTCACTTTCACACATTGGAGAAGGAAATGGCAACCCACTCTAGTGTTCTTGCCTGGAGAATCCCAGGGACGGGGGAGCCTGGTGGGCTTCCGTCTATGGGGTCACACAGAGTTGGACACGACTGAAGTGACTTAGCAGCAGCAGCAACATGCATTAAGCACTTATTATTTAAACATTTACTATATCAAGCAACTAAATATAGGCTTTCACTAATAACTAATAATCATAAACTACCAACAGATTAGTAGACTGCTTGAACTGACATTTCTCTTTCAGGTAATGATTCATTTAAATGTAACGATTAGGGGATTTAACATATTAAAAGAAACTTGTTAGTGTTGAGAATAAAGAAGTCAACAAAACATTAATTTAACATTTTACCAAATTCAACTAGCTCTTTTCAAGAAGATAACTCTGACACCTATCAAGGTCAGCATTCAGTTCAGTTGCTCAGTCTTGTTCGACTCTTTGCAACCCCATGAACCGCAGCATGCTGGGCCTCCCTGTCCATCACTGACTTCCGGAGTTTACTCAAACTCATGTCCATTGAGCTGGTGATGCCATCCAACCATCTCATCCTCTGTCATCCCCTTCTCCTCCTGCCCTCAATCTTTCCCAGCATCAGGGTCTTTTCAAATGAGTCAGCTTTCACATCAGGTAGCCAAAGTACTGGAGTTTCAGCTTCAACAGCAGTACTTCCAATGAACACCCAGGACTGATCTCCTTTAAGATGGACTGGTTGGATCTCCTTGCAGTCCAAGGGACTCTCAAGAGTCTTCTCCAACAGCACAGTTCAAAAGCATCAATTCTTCTGCGCTCAGCTTTCTTTATAGTCCAACTCTCACATCCATACATGATTCCTGGAAAAACCATAGCCTTGACTAGACAGACCTTTGTTGGCAAAGTAACGTCTCTGCTTTTTAATATGCTGTCTGAAAGTTTAGTGGCTCAGTTGTGTCCAACTCTTTGCAACCCTATGGACTGTAGCCTACCAGGCTCCTCCATCCACCGGATTTTCCAGGCAACAGTCCTGGAGTGGGCTGCCATTTCCTTCTCCAATATGCTGTCTAGGTTGGTCATAACTTTCCTTCCGAAGAGTAAGCGTCTTTTAATTTCATGGCTGCAATCAGCATCCACAGTGATTTTGGAGCCCAAAAAAATAAAGTCAGCCACTGTTTCCCCATCTATTTGCCATGAATTGATGGGACTGGGTGCCATGATCTTAGTTTTTTGAATGTTGAGCTTTAAGCCAACTTTTTTACTCTCATCAAGAGGCTCTCTATGAAAAAATCTATTTATTATTAAGACAGTTAACAGAATTCAGCCCAAATAAGCAATCCTTGTTTACTCATTAAGAAAACTGCGTTAAATAATTAAGTTGGAGGTGGTGTGGAAATAAGAGGGTTAAGAGTTGTGGCATTTGGAGAGTAGGTTCTGGATCATTAAAGAAGAAAGAGAATTGCTAGCTCTACTGGTATTTGTTAGCATTATTTTCTAAGCTTTCTATAAACACAGGACATCTAGTCATTAAATAATTATTTACAGAATATGTACTTTGAAGATAAATTTCTGTGAATGGTTTCCTTTAGGACTTCCCTGCTGGTCCAGTGGTTAAGAATCTGTCTTTCAATGTAGGAGACACAGGTTTGATCCCAGGTCAGGGAATTAAGATCCCACATGCCAAGCAGCAACTAAGCTTGCACTCTGCAACCAGAGAGCCCACGTGCTCTGGAGCTTGTGCTCTGCAAAAAGAGAGCCCACGTGCTCTGGAGCTTGTGCTCTGCAAAAAGAGAGGACTGTGCACTGCAACAAGAAGCCCGTGTGCTGCAACTACAGAAGCCCCTGCGTACCCCAACTAGAGATGGCCTGCACACCACACTGAAGATCCAGTACAGCCAAAAAAAAAAAAGAGGATAAATGCAGGCACAACTATAGTTGATGAGGAAGATGCATTTAGTAAAAGAACTATTAATATAAACTATGATTAAGTGATTTCTCAAGAAGTTTTTTCTTAAAACTAAATTTAGGACTTTTAAGTTGATCTCATTCAAGAATCACACTAATCTTATTAAGCATTTGTAGAAAAAAATAACTATCCAACTTGTACTCATATATAGTGCTAATAGGTAACAGCACCTTTTTATAGTATTACACAAACAGCTCAATAAAGTAACATTCCTATATGAACTGAATCATCTCTGCTCACAAGCCAGTGTGAATACTTAGCTACAATCCCTCCAAATATGTGTTTTGTGATTTCAATTAACAAGAAATATTATGTGGTAAGGAAGTTTTTACCTTTATCTGAGTTCTCTCTGTTGACTAGGAGTTAGCATACTTCTGTCATCTACATATCAGTCAGTTCAGTCACTCAGTTGTGTCTGACTCTTTGTGATCCCATGGACTGCAGCATGCCAGGTTTCCCTGTTCATCACCAACTCTCAGAACTCATTCAAACTCACCTCCATCAAGTTGGTGATGCCATCCAACCATCTCATCCTCTGTCATCCCCTTCTCCTCCTGCCTTCAATCTTTTCCAGCATCAGGGTCTTTTCCAATGAGTCAGTTCTTCCCATCAGGTGGCCAAAGTTCTGGAGTTTCAGCTTCAACATCAGTGCTTCCAATGAACACTCAGGACTGATTTCCTTTAGAATGGACTGGTTGGATCTCCTTGCAGTCCAAGGGACTCTCAAGAGTCTTCAACACCACAGTTCAAAAGCATCAATTCTTCGGCGATCAGCTTTCTTCACGGTCCAACTCTCACATCCATACATGACCAGGGGAAAAACCATAGCCTTGACTAGACGGACCTTTGTTGGCAAAGTAACGTCTCTGCTTTTTAATATGCTGTCTAGGTTGGTCATAGCTTTCCTTCCAAGGAGTAAGCGTCTTTTAATTTCATGGCTGCAGTCACCATCTGAATAAAATAAGGTCTGTCACTGTTTCCACTGTTTCCCCATCTACTTGCCATGAAGTGATGGGACCAGATGCCATGATCTTAGTTTTCTGAATGTTGAGTTTTAAGCCAACCTTTTCACTCTCCTCTTTCACTTTCAGATGATGACAATTTGATCTTTGGTTCCTCTGCCTTTTCTAAATCCAGCTTGAACAACTGGAATTTCAAGGTTCACATGCTACTGAAGCCTCACTTGGAGAATTTTGAATATTACTTTGCTAGCGTGTGAGATGAGTGCAATTGTGCAGTAGTTTGAGCATTCTTTGGCATTGCCTTTCTTTGGAAAGGGAATGAAAACTGACTTTTTCAGTCCTGTGGCCACTGCTGAGTTTTCCAAATTTGCTGGCATATTGAGTGCAGCACTTTCACAGCATCATCTTTTAGATTTGAAACAGCTCAACTGGAATTCCATCAACTCCGCTAGCTTTGTTCATACTGATGCTTCCTAAGGCCCACTTGACTCTGCATTCTTTGCAACCCCATGGACCATAGCCTGCAAGGCTCCTCTGTCCACAGAATTCTCCAGGCAAGATTACTGGAGTGGGTTGCCATTCCCTTCTCCAGAGGATTTTCCCAGCCCAGGGACTGAACCTGGGTCTCCTGCATTGGAGGCAGATGCTTAACCATCTGAGCCACCAGGGAAGCCCATCTACATGTATAAGACACTGAAATAGTAAAAGTTTATATGGCATGTACCTAGCATACACATGTAGCACATGAAGCTATCAACAGACTGCAGGTTGTCAGTCCCATCATACATGTCAACCAAATTGGGAATATTTTATGAAAAAATGTGTTTTAATTGAATTCCAAAGAAATAGCATATATAATTATTTTGACCTTATTATTACTTTTTACAAATAAGCTTTTATTTAAGAACAATTTTAGATTTACAGAAGTCTACAAAGATAGTTCAGAGTTCCCATATATTCTGCACAGTTTCCCTTATTACTAGCATCTTACATTAGTATGGTACATTTGTTATAATTAATGAACCAATATGGATATATCATTAAATGAAGTCCACATTTCATTGAGGCTTCCTTGGTTTTCACCTAATATCCTTTTTCTGTTCCAGCATCCTATTACCCTTCCCAGGATGATACATTTTTGTCATCATAGACTAATTCTGGCTGACTTTTCTTGCCTGATGACCCTGATAGCTTTGAGGAATACTGGTCAAGTATTTCACAGAATATCTCTCAATTGGAATTTGTCTAGTTTTCCTCATGATTAGACTGGAGTTATAGGTTTGGAGGAGGAAGACCACTGAGATAAAATTATAATAACTTTTTATCCAAACCATCACCTGGATAGTAAGCTCACTGAGGGAAAGAATCGTATTCACATTTTTGTATCCTTAGTACACAGCTGATAAATATGTGTTGGTTAAGAAGGAGGAAGTGGATTACAGCAGGGTTGAGGCTCTACAAATATGGAACACTTCAGGAATTTGCATGTCATCTTTGCGCAGGGGCTGTGCTAATCTTCTCTGCATCGTTCCAGTTTTAGTATATGTGCTGCCAAAGAGAGCATGGTCACTTCACTCTTAGGTGCCTGTCTTCCACCTGGGTTTACAGGCATACTTTGGCCACCTCAGGCGACAAGTTGACTCACTGGAAAAGAGTCTGATGCTGGGAAGGATTGGGGGTGGGAGGAGAAGGGGACAACAGAGAATGAGATGGCTGGATGGCATCACCGACTCTGCGGACATAGTTTGAGTGTACTCCGGGAGTTGGTGATGGAGAGGGAGGCCTGGCGTGCTGTGATTCATGGGGTCGCGGAGAGTCGGACACGACTGAGCGACTGAACTGAACTGAAAGTGAGTTTACAGGTATATAACATGCACAGTGAATACTATACGATACTTGTTGTTTTAGTTCCCTTCCTTAGTCTCTTCCTCTGCTACACTTCTTTAACCTCCACATACTCCACCTGGAGGATTCCATCCATGCTAAAGGGTCTTAACTTCTATCTATCTGGAAGGCATTCTTCTCTTCAGCCTACTTAGTGAATTCCTTCTCAAACCTTAAGATCCAGGTTAAATGTCATTCTCTTTCTCTCTGAAGCCTTTCCCAAAACCATCTCCCTCCTTCGGCCTTGGTAGTCAATTTTTCCTGCCCTTGTGTCTCATATTACTTTGAATATATTTCAATGAGAGTCTTTGTTACTTTAGATTGAAAGATGATGAGTTACTTGAAGTTCCCTATATTATAACATTTCAGACCTGTAAAAACAGTTACATGATTCATTCTATGAATAGAATATTTATCCTATTCATAAATATTCTATATTTCTGCTGATCCTTCCCTTCCTGCATTAAACTCATGACAAGAAGTACATATTATTTCTTAAAAATACATACCTAATACAATATTTCAGATATATAAAAAGGGGTAAATAATAATGAATGGACAACCATATATCCACACTTTGGCTGAAAAAACATTTACCAATACAATTTAAGTCCCCTGTTGCTCTTCCCAGCAGTATTACTAGTCTTTTCTCGCAACCCTGCACTTCAGAAATACCCATTATCCCTACTTTGATATTTTATTTTTTCATTACCATGCATTTCTTTAAGCATTTATTATGTAAGTATGCTTCCATAAATAATACATCAATGTTGGGCTTTATATAAATAAGTTCTGCCATTTGCTTTATTTACTCAACTTTTTTATTTGTGAGATTCACCCAAGTTACTGTACAGATCTAGTTTACTTATTTCCATTATTGTATGGAATTCTATTAGATAAATATACTATAATAATTTCTTTCTTTTATTAATTACACATTTGGATTAGTTTGAATTTTCTGCTATAAAAATGGTGCATAAATATTTTTCTAAGTCTCTTTATATATGCATAGGAGTGTTTCTAAAGGGTATTTACCTAGGAGTGGAATTGTTGGATTGAGACAAAAATTGTTGGAACGTAGATTATTATTACTTGAAATGATAAGCAAAATTGATAAACCTTTAGCCAGACTCATGACGAAAAAAGGGAGAGAGCCTAAATCGATAAAATTAGAAATGAAAAAGGAGAAGTTACAACCGACACCACAGAAATACAAAGGACCTAAGAGACTACTTACTATAGGCAACTATATGTCAATAAAATGGACAGCCTAGAAGAAATGGACAAATTCTTGGAAAGATACAATCTCCCAAGACCAAACCAGGAAGAAATATCAAACATAAACAGACCAATTACAAACACTGAAATTGAATTTGTGATTTAAAAACTCCCAATAAACAGAAGTCTAGAATAGACACCTTCACAGGCAAATTCCATCTTTTGTCAGTGTACACAGCACAGAGTCTGGCAGTTAAAAGACATTAATAAATATTTGTTGAATGAATGAATAAAAAATTGAAAAAAAAACACATAAAGAGATTAGAAAATGTTTTTAAGCTCTTAATTTGGAACTGTGCCTATCAGGCTTTGTAAACTTTTATACTTAAAGAAATAAATTTAATTTATCTTGGAGACTTTCCAGCAGTCCTTTGAGAAAACCAGAGATAAGAAAGAGCACCAAAAAATTTGGATTGGAAGTCCAAAACTTTAAATCATCTAAGACAAATAGTTGTCTGCTCTTTTCTTAAATATCTCTAAGAACAAGTATGCTGGCTTTCATGTTTTCTATTATGCATCACAGAATATAATGACTGAAACAGCCTTTATTTTCATCATGTTTGAACACCCCAGAGGAAAGTCTACAAAAGCAAATGTAAAGCAATTATAATAAATAAGAAAACACTTAGAAATGTGCCCATAATACATCAATGAGCAACAGATATAGTGATTAAAATGAATATACAATTATGTACATGCTTTAGTTTTAAAAGCTAATAATGGCAACAATTATAGTAAATACTGAGGGGGGAAATAATGCATCAGCCTTAAATGCTTTAAAGTTTAAGGAAATTAATATATGATGACTTGCAGCAGAACCACCAGGAAGTTCAGAAAGCACAGAGTCTTCAAAATAAGTCATAGGACACAGTGAACCATTCTGGACAAAATACAGAATCTATAGTAAGAAGGCCTGGTTTTGAGTTGCTATTCTGACATTTACCAGCTATTTGACACTAGGCACAGCATTTAATTCACCTACACCTCAGTTTCTTATCAGTAAATAGAGTTTATAATGACATGGCATCCTATCTAACGGGGTTTTATATGCTTTAAATTAAGCAGAAAAAATGTGCGGCATCCTTCAATAACGTACAATTGTAATTATGTATCCTTCTTCATTTTCCCATCTCCCCGATGGCAGTGATCTGTAAGAGTGTGTATTTTTTTTCCTAGCAGGGCTCAGTAGAGCTAGTATAGGCAAGAGAGAGATTAGTTTGGGATTTTACCCAGACAGGGGCAGAAGGACAACAGAGCAAGGGAATAAAAGATAATGATAAGAGAGTGAATGAAATAAGCTAGAGACTAAGAAAGCTGGATAGGGAAGGAAGTAAAAACAGGTCATGGTGTGGTAAAGAAAAGATAGAGTAGAGACAGTCAAAGGTTAGGTAGTTGGGGAAATTTTGAACAAATATGTATGTCTTCATTTATAATTTCAGAGGTGGGCCATCTTCAGGTGAGAACAAAGCCCATGGTGTGACTACGGGAGCTGATTAGTTAAAAATATGCTCACCTCAGTTGCAGAGGCCAATGTGTTGAAGAAATAGACATCCAAATGAATACTAAAGTCACTCAGGATAAGGTCAGAAATTGAGGTAGAAAGGAAGACTGTATGTGCGAGGTCTTTAACAACAGAGAAGATGTATGTGTAAGACAATGAGAGTGGTATAGCTGTTGTGCCAGAGAGAACAAGATTTTAACAAGTTCAGTTCAGCTGCTCGGTTGTTTACGACTCTTTGCGACCCAAAGAACAACAGCACGCCAGGCCTCCCTGTCCATCACCAACTCGTCGAGTTTAACCAAATTCATGTCCATTGAGTTGGCGATGCCATCCAACCATCTCATCCTGTGTCATCCCCTTCTCCTCCTGCCTTCTATCGTTCCCAGCATCAGGGTCTTTTCAAATAAGTCGCTCTTTGTATCAGGTGGCCAAAGTATCGGAGTTTCAGCTTCAGTATCAGTCCTTCCAATGAACACTCAGGACTGATCTCCTTTAGAATGGACTGGTTGGATCTCCCTGCAGTCCAAGGGACTCTCAAGAGTCAACACCACAGTTCAAAAGCATCAACTCTTCGGTGCTCAGCTTTCTTTATAGTCCAACTCTCAACATCCATACATGATTACAGTAAAACCATAGTCTTGATTAGATGGACCTCTGTTGGCAAAGTAATGTCTCTCTTTTTTTAATATATATTTAATTGGAGGCTAAGCACTTTACATTATTGTATTGGTTTTGTCACACATTGACATGAATCTGCCCCAGGTGTACATATGTTCCCCATCTTGAACCCCCCTCCCACCTCCCTCCCCATCCCATCCCTCTGGTTCATCGCAGTGAACCAGCCCTGAGCATCCTGTATCATGCATCAAACTTGGGCTGGCGATTCATTTCACATATGATAGTATACATGTTTCAATGCCATTCTCCCAAATCATCCCACCCTCGCCCTCTCCCACAGAGTCCAAAAGACTGTTCTATACATCTGTGTCTTTTTTGCTGTCTCATATACAGGGTTATCATCTTTCTAAATTCCATATATATGCATTAGTATGTCTCTGCTTTTTAATACCGGAGAAGGCAATGGCAAGCCACTCCAGTACTATTGCCTAGAAAATCCCATGGATGGAGGAGCCTGGAAGGCTGCAGTCCGTGGGGTCACTAAGGGTCGGACACGACTGAGCGACTTCACTTTCACTTTTCACTTTCACACACTGGAGAAGGAAATGGCAACCCACTCCAGTGTTCTTGCCTCGAGAATCCCAGGGACGGGGGAGCCTGGTGGGCTTCCGTCTATGGGGTCACACAAAGTTGGACACGACTGAAGTGACTTAGCAGCAGTAGCAGCAGCAGCTTTTTAATATGCTATCCAGGTTAGTCATACTTTCCTTCCAAGGAATAAGGGTCTTTTAATTTCATGGCTGCAGTCACCATCTACAGTAATTTGGAGGCCAAAAAAATAAGTCTGCCACTGTTTCCACATCTATTTGTCATGAAGTGATGAGACCGGACGCCATGATCTTAGTTTTCTGAACGTTGAGCTTTCCCACTCTCCTCTTTCACTTTCATCAAGAGGCTCTTTAGCTCTTCTCTTTCTGCCATAAGGGTCATGTCATCTGCATATCTGAGGTTATTGATATTTCTCCCAGCAATCTTGATTCCAGCTTGTGCTTCTTCCAGCCCAGTGTTTCTCATGATGTACTCTGAATATAAGTTAAATAAGCAGGGTGACAATATACAGCCTTGACATACACCTTTTTCTATTTGGAACCAGTGTGTTATTCCATGTCAAGTTCTAACTGTTGCTTCCTGACCTGCATACAGGTTTCTCAAGAGGCAGGTCAGGTGGTCTGGTAGCCCATCTCCTTCAGAATTTTACACAGTTTATTGTGATCCACACAGTCAAAGGCTTTGGCATAGTCAATAAAGCAGAAATAGATGTTTTTCTGGAACTCTCTTGCTTTTTCAATGATCCAGCAGATGCTGGCAATTTGATCTCTGGTTACTCTACCTTTTCTAAAACCAGCTTGAACATCTGGAAGTTCATAGTTCATGTACTGTTGAAGCCTCATTTGGAGAATTTTGAGCATTACTTTACTAGCATGTAAGATGACTGCAATTGTGCGGTAGTTTGAGCATTCTTTGGCATTGCCTTTCTTTGGGAATGGAATGAAAACTGGCCTTTTCCAGTCCTGTGGCCACTGCTGAGTTTTCCAAATTTGCTGGCATATTGAGTGCAGCACTTAAATAGCTTCATCTTTTAGGACTTGAAATAGCTCAGCTGGAATTCCATCACCTCCACTAGCTTTGTTAGCAGTGATGCTTCCTAAGGCCCACTTGACTTCACATTCCAGGATGTCTAGCTCTAGGTGAGTGATCACACCATCATGATTATCTGGGTCGCGAAGATCTTTTTTTGCACAGTTCTTCTGTGTATTCTTGCCACCTTTTCTTAATATCTTCTGCTTCTGCTAGGTCCATACCATTTCTGTCCTTCATTGTGCCCATTTTTTTAAAAATTTCTTCTACTAAAATTTATTAAAAAACATTTTTTTTAATTGGAGGCTAATTACTTTACATTATTGTATTGGTTTTGCCATACATTGACATGTATCTGCCCCGGGTGTACATGTGTTCCCCATTTTGAACCCCCCTCCCACCTCTCTCCCCATCCCATCCCTCTGGTTCATCCCAGTACAGCCCTGAGCATCCTGTATCATGCATCGAACGTGGACTGGTGATTCATTTCACATGTGATAATATACATGTTTCAATGCCATTCTCCCAAATCATCCCACCCTCGCCCTCTCCCACAGAGTCCAAAAGACTGTTCTATACATCTGTGTCTCTTTTGCTGTCTCGTATACAGGGTTATCGTTATCATATTTCTAAATTCCATATATATGCGTTAATATACTGTATTGGTGTTTTTCTTCCTGGCTTACTTCACTCTGTATAATAGGCTCCAGTTTCATCCACCTCATTAGAACTGATTTAAATGTATTCTTTTTAATTGCTGAGTAATACTCCATTGTGTATATGTACCACAGCTTATGAAATGTTCCCTTGGTATATCTAATTTTCTTGAAGAGCTCTCTAGTCTTTCCCATTCCATTGTTTTCTTCTATTTCTTTACACTGATCAGTGAGGAAGGCTTCCTTATCTCTCTTTGCTATTCTTTGGAACTCCTTTGCTTTTCACTTCTCTTTTCTCAGCTATTTGTAAGGCCTCCTCAGACAACCATTTTGCCTTTTTGCATTTCTTTTTCTTGGGGATGGTCTTGATCATTGCCTCCTGTACAATATCACTAACCTCTGTCCATAGTTCTTTAGGCACTCTGTCTATCAGATCTAATCCCTTGAATCTATTTGTCACTTCCACTGTATAGTCGTAAGGGATTTGATTTAGGTCATACCTGCATGGTCTAGTAGTTTTCTCTACTTTCTTCAATTTAAGTCTGAATTTGGCAATAAGGAGTTTATGATCTGAGCCACAGTCAGCTCCCAGTTTTGTTTTTGCTGACTGAATAGAGCTTCTCCATCTCTGGCTGCAAAGAATACAATCAACTAATTTCGCTGTTGACTATCTGGTGATGTCCATGTGTAGAGTCTTCTCTTGTGTTGTTGGAAGAGGGTGTTTGATATGACCAGTGTATTCTCTTGGCAAAACTCGTTAGCCTTTGTCCTGCCTTTTTTGGCACTCCAAGGCCAAACTTTCCTATTACTTCAAGTATCTCTTGACTTCCTACTTTTGCATTCCAGTCCCCTATGATGAAAAGGACATCTTTTTTTGATATTAGTTCTAGAAAACCTTGTAGGTCATCATAGAACCATTCAACATCAGCTTCTTCAGCATTAGTGGTTGGGGCATAGACTTGGATTACCGTGATAATAAATGGTTTGCCTTGGAAACGAACAAAGATCATTGTGTCATTTTTGAGATTGCAAACAAGTACTGCATTTCGGACTCTTCTGTTGACTATGAGGGTTACTCATAGTAACTATGGGGATTCTTGCCCATAGTAGTAGATATAATGGTCATCTGAATTAAATTTGCCCATTCCAGCCCATGTTAGTTCACCGATTCCTAAAATGATTTGATGTTTACTCCTGCCATATCCTGTTTCACCACTTCTAATTTACCTTGATTCACGGAATGTGTAGAATAGTGGTGCACAAAAAATTACAATCAGCCTTATCTCTTTCCTTTTGCAAAGAGTGGTCTAGGAGAATGAGCTGCACCCATTCAGAAGGGCTAGAGAGGAAGTACTCTTTACTCTACTGGCCCCCATTTAAGGCCAGAACACACATAAAACATCCCATAAAATGGTTGACAGTTTAGGAAATAGGAGTTTCAGAGAACAAGTAGAAAGGTTAGAAAGGGAGCAACAAGCAGGATTGGGAGAGAGTAAAAGGAAGCCAAGTCCGCACCAGAATAACAGTACAGAATACAAACAGACGACTGGAGGAACGGGGACAAAGATAACAGAGAGTAAGACTTGTGGGGTTTATGTGGCCAAAGGTTATCAAAATAATCAGTTCCAGCAGCTCTCTTATGGCTACGGAGTTAGCACTGAGACCTCAGCAATGGCTTGGTTAAAATCCCTCATTTACAGATGTGGGCAACATTTGAGTATCTATTATGTATTTTTCACATTATGTAAAGTGCCATACACACACTACTTTAGTTAAGACTTACACCTACACTTTCCCTCATTTTACAAATGAGGGAACTGAGGATCACAGAAGCAAAGTGACCAGCCCTGGGCTGTATTATTTAGTGACACTGAGGACCCAGGCTTCTTTTTCAAATATAAATAAGTATGGAAATATAAAAAAGAATTTGAAATTAGAACATCTTTAGTCACTTTCTACCAGTGAGATCTTGTATGTTTTTAATGCCACTAAGCGTCTCTACCAAACAAGGTTATTACAAAGACTAAGCAACAACTACAAAATAAATCCTAGTAGTTATCTTTTTAAACTTATTTTCAAATGTGAATTTCTTACTTGGTTTATTTCAAACACAAATTCAAAGTTTCTAAATTAATGCCTACAGATTTTACAGTTAGGAGACTGAGGTAGAGAGACAGGATGTACAATCCGTGGCTTCCTAGTATATTCAGAATCAAGTCCAAGCTTCAAAGTTTCAGGTCATTAATACTATGGCCCCAGCCCACCTCTCCAGCCACATCTCTCACTACTGACTTACACAAATATAATACCTAACCTCTGGCAACTATGAAGTTTTAAAACATATGATATAATTTTCCCATTTTGTAATTCCACCTAAATTACTTAATCTATTTCAATGTGTTCTCCAAGGCCTAAATAAAATTCATCTTGAGTGTAAAGCCTAAACCTTGTTCCAACTGTTGAGAAATGATGACTCTACCTTCTGAACTTCTATATCGCTTTGCTTTACCTCCCTCAGAATATTTACTGCCTTTTAATTTAGTCAAGCATGAAAAAATTTCATTTCTGCCAGCGGAGCTTACATCCTTTAAAGGTGGTTGGAAGAGAACTACCATTTACTTTGCATCTCTGAAGTGCCAATTACTTTTCTAGTGCGCGCACACACACACACACATTATTTCAGGTAATCTTTGTTACACCCCACAAAGCAGAAATCTATTTTTTACACATAATGATACTGAAAGTCACAGAGGTTAAACAATTTGCTTACAGTCTTAAGGCTAGTAAGCGACACAGCTCAGATTTGAATCCTGGTCTTTCTAAACCAAAGCCTAGGCTCTTAACTATACTCTTTCCAGAAACCCTGGGTATATCCTCACTACTGATTGCTTCCTATCTATCCACTGACCATAACAGAAAAAACATCTATGGACTTTTTGTCATTAAGTATTAGCAGAAAGGATTTGATATAGGGTATCTGCTCTCCTGCTTTTCAAGACTAAGAACAGACTTCAGATTCAACACAATGACTAATGTGAGATCAGAATAAAGATGAACAGATCAGAATCCTGCTTCCAGGAAGGAAAAGTGAAAAACCACTACTTTCCCATTCCTTCATTTATAAATTCCTTCTCCCCTGAGGTTTCCACCATCTGGCTATATCAATCCTTATCCCTCCTCCTCATCTGTCTTTTACCACCCTCCCGATTAATCCCTTATATTCACTGCACCTGGGTCACAATCTCTCTCTCTTCTCCGCATCCTAAATCACTTCACTACTGATGCAGAAGACTCATTCCATACAACAGCCTCCCAGTTCCCTGTCACACTTAGCTTCACCAGCCTTCACCTTTGCTGTACTTCAGCAACCACACACAGACCTAGTTGTCAGTGAGAAGAGCTTCACATCAGACAATTTAACTCTAATATTCCACTTTCTAAGCACAGCCTCTTGTTTTTTTTCCTATTTTACTTCCACCACATTTGCTCATTGATCTCACTCAAAAAATCACAAAACCTCTAAGTCCCAAACTGAAATCATTATCCAGTGTTTCCTGTCTCAGTTAATGTCACCATCATCTCCCCAGTCACCCAAATCAAAAACCTTATCATCACACTGGACTACTCACCCTCTGATCTACACACCCAATCAATCATAAAGCCTCACAGATTCTCTCAACTTCATGTCTCTCTCTTCATCCCTATAATCACATTTTAAAATTATTCAATAAATTATTCAATAAATTAATCAATAAAAACCTTCCAGTGATTAAAAAAAATCACCCACTGAATTCATTTCAAGATACTTATGCATACAAGGTTCACCATGACATGGACTCTGATTGTATTTCCAGTCTCACAACTTACCACGTATATTGCCATTGTTATTTCTTAGCAGTACCAAACTGCTCGTGGTTCCCTAGGCAAGCTATCGGAGAAGGCAATGGCATCCCACTCCAGTGTTCTTATCTGGAGAATCCCAGGGACGGTGGAGCCTGGTGGGCTACCGTCTATGGGGTCGCACAGAGTCGGACACTACTGAAGTGACTTGGCAGCAGCAGCAGCAGGCAAGCTATTCTTTTTCTCACATTGATGCCTTTCCTCAGGTTATTCTTTCTATTTGAAGCACGTTTTTTTTTTTTCACTCATCTTTGTCTGACTTACTTCTACTTACCATTTAGGACTTGGGCCAGGTGTCATCTCTTCCTCAAGCCTTCCCTCAAGCTCTGAGCTAGTCTGAGTGCCCTCCCCTTAGTGCAAGTATCAAGCTGCAAAGCTCTCACTTTTTATTCTGAGATGACCTATTTTAGCATCTAATTCACCATTTCCACAAGGATTGGAAATGTATCTTACTTATCTCTGTCTACCCAGTTAACACAGTACATAGCACAGTGCCTGACATACAGCAGATACATTAAGTATAAAGTTTAGAAGATGTTGCCTTTACATTTTCAGTAGGATAGTCACACCAGTTCTTTCTCATAGTTTTTTAGTATTTCCTAATATTAACTCCAAGTCCTTTGAAGGGAAGGAATCCGAGCTTTTCCTGAGTCTGTACAGTTCTGTACAGAACGGTGCTATACAAAGTCTTATCCAACTTACATAAAAGGGAAACATTATTTGCACAAACATACCAGAAATCAAAACTTGACTTGTGCTGCAAACTTCAAAACCATTGACCAATTAAAAAAATGAAGACATAAGACGAAAGATAAAGAACCAATTCTAACTGCTGGTATGCGCTTGTTTATGTTATTTTGCTTAAAATATAAACAGGGTCCCAGATACAGGAGCTTGATGTTTTATCTATAAGGCCATCACATCTCTGCTAAGTTTAAAAAATTACTAACATGCAGGGTTTCTTAGGCAAGGGTTCAGGATGTTGGTAAAGACCCTATTTAAAAACATAATCCCACAAACCAAGGCTAAATGATGAAAAAGTAAGTAAAAAAAAAAAATGCTGGTTGGTATGTGAGCAACAACAACAATAACAAAAATGTCCTTTTTCATAGTCATTTTGGGCCTCGTGTTGGCAGTTATAAAGAGAGCAAAGAGTTCAATATAATAAAGTATTTCCCTCTCCAACTAAATATTGCAGTCTGGCATCAAATGAGATCTCAATGCTTTTCCAGTATAAAAAATAATAAGCTCTTCTATTTGCATGGTGCACTGCAACACTTCAATATACACAGGCTCATTTGATAAAGTGTTTACAGACATTTTAAAAAAATGAGGGAAAAGCCAAAAATTTCCACAAAATAAGAACTTTTAGTTGGTTTAAACAAACAGTACTAGATGTTTGTTTTTTTTAAAGTTCAAAACTCACTACAGAAATGAGTAAAGGAATAGAAGTGAAGTGAAGTCGCTCAGTCTTGTCCGACTCTGCGACCCCGTGGACTCCAGGCTCCTCTCCTCTGTCCGTGAGATTCTCCAGACAAGAGTACTAGAATGGGTTGCCATTTCCTTCTCCAGGGATCTTCACAACCCAGGGATCGAACCGGGTCTCCCGCACTGGAGGCAGACGCTTTAACCTCGGAGCCACCAGAGAAGCCAAAAAGGAATACAGTACCTTATATTTAAGCAGGTCACTCCCTGGAGCCAAAAGAGTTTCTTGCAGAAATTTAATAGGTTTTGTCTCCTGGCTTACACTAAGAAGCTCTCCTTTAAAGGGCAAACTAGAGTTCATTCAGAGAAGGAATGAGAGAACCCCAGCCTATGAGAAACAACTGAAGGGACGTGGAATCAGTTAGTGAAGATAAGGCTCTGGGGACATGATCTTCAGGTATCTTAATGGGTGTCCATAAGAGAACAGAAGTAGGAAGAATTGGAGGCATCTATTTGTTTCAACCAAAACAAACAAAAATTTCGAAACACCAAAGCTGTCCAGGAACGAACAGGTTTCCTAGGGAAGAGATTAGTTTCCTGTCACCGGAGAAGATCTTCAAATAGACTGGTCAAATTATTAGGGTAGAATTCGGGATTTTCGAAGCTACTTTGGTATGGGGCAGAGAAACGGATCCTAGATGACTTTTAAATTCCTTTCCAATCTGGAGACGTTCTGGGGTTCACCTATCTTCTGGAAACACCTTTTCATTCCTCTGGTTCTGGCCTACAGCCGTGCCCACGTGTCCAAGCCCTCCTGGCCCCTGGCTCACCTCAGTGCCCAGAGGCCCCCGCCCCCGTCGGAGGTTGGAAACCAGCTCTCCCCGCCCGTTTCCGGCGGCACACGTGAGTTGTCCCGGCGCAGCTCCCTCAGCCCGAGCCAGCGCCGAGGACCCGGCTGACAGCTCCCCGCCCTTCGCACCTCCGACCCTCAGCTGGGCCAGGAAGCCGGCCGACCTCGGTCCTCGCCCGCCCCGAACCGGATCCGGCCGGCGAGGATCCACCGGCATCTCTCAGCTCTCCTGTCGGAGCAGACTGACAGCTCCTCCGACTCCTGGCCCTCGGCCCAAAGCCAACTCTCCGGCCGACCCGGCCCCTCTAGCTTGGACAGAACGACCCCCGCTCGGACCGCACGCGACGCTGACCCTCCAGCGTCCCCGTGTCCTTGAGTTTTTCCCTCGCGGAGCTCGGGGGTGCCCCTACTGAGGGAGGGCCGCGGGCCGGATGCTGGGCCCCGCCGGACCGGCCGCGGATGCAGAACGCCGCGGGGGTTCCCGGACCGCTGAGTCGGCGGCCGACAGCCGCGCTCGGACCCCTGACAGGCTGACCGGCCAGGACACACAGACGGACAGCAGGGCCCGAGGGGCGGGGGCAGCGGCCCGGCCGGTCCCGGCGCCTCCTTCGCGCCCGGGGCGGCCCCTGGCGGCCCAGGGCCCTCAGGGCGCTGGCTTTCCTGGCGAGCGGAGGCGGCCACCGAGGCGCTTACCTGCGGGCGCAGCGACGGCGCGGGGCGGCTCACTCCCTGCCCGCCGCCATATTTCCGCTGCGCAGCGAGCGAGAGAGGACGCGCGGAGGGGGCGGGCGGGGGCGGCTCCGGAGAGCGGCGGCGGCCGGCCGGCCGGCAGGCTGGCGGGCGGCTGGGGGCTCGACCGAGGAGGCGGCGGCGGCGGCGGCGGCGGCGGCGGCGGCTGCGGCTGAGGCGGGGGCGGGGCGTGGCTCCCTGGCCCCGCCCCCCGGGCCTCCCGCCGTGGGGTGGCGCGCGCCCGGGCCGTTGGGCCCGCGCGGAGCTGGGGGCCGGAGCGGGCCGCGGGGTGTGGGGGGGTGATGGTACGGGTAGGGCGCCCCCAAGCGGCCCGGCCTAGCCAGCGCCCGCTGTCTGCCTCCTCCCGCCTTACACCCCGCGGCCCAGATCCACACCCCCCACTGGCCCTGCGCGCCCCCTCTCAAGGGAGGGTAAACTGAGGCCTGGAGAGGGCTCGGGGACCCGGTGGTGGGTGACGTTAAGCGAGTTACCTCGAGTCTCTACCTCAGGGCCCTCACCTCTAAAGGAATATCGTTCAATCCAGATGGTTGGTGTGAAGATAAAATAATGCTTGTGAAGCCCACGAGAAACAGTGCTGGGCACCCAGTTAAGTAAATAGAAGATGCCACCGTCCTTTAACTGGTTGATCCATTCAACAAGTACTTAATGCATTGATCCCTATCCATATACCTGTTTTGCAGGCTCGTTCTGTCAGTAAACAGTTTTTGCTGCACTCCTCTGGTTAAACAGCCTGTCCACTTGGACAATCCCTGTTTTAGCAGAGAGGAAACTGAAGGTCTGGGAGGTGAAGCTACTTGTCCGAGGTCACCCAGCCAGTAAATGGCTGAGTGGAGGTTCACCTGGCTTCAAAGCCTGTGCTCTGCCAGCAGGAAGTCATCAGCTGTCAGGATGGGTCAGAGGAGGCACTTTGAGAGTCAAACCCTTTCAAGTTGGTTCTTGAAAGAGCCTGCAAGGAAGAAGCTTATTTCAGGCAGAGGGCTGGATATGTGCAAGGGCATAAAGGCACATGATAGCGGATGGCTGGTTGGTGTGACTGGTGGAGCGGGAATATGGGAGGCTGTGGATATGGTGCTGAAGGAGGTCTTTGTGTACCTAGAATTACAATTAATGTCCTTGTATGTTATTTATTTTAGAGGCCCATGGTTTTCATAGTATGTAGTTCTGGTACTCCTTGGTGTCCCTGAGATCTTTCAGAGGTCAGTGAGCTCAAAATTATTTCCATAATAATGCTAAATGTGATTTGCTTTTTTCACTGTGATTCTCTCATGAGTGTACAGTGAAGTTTTCCATAGACTAGAGGACAGATGATATTTCAACACATTAAATGCGGAAACAGATTTGAGAATCCAGCTGTCTTCTTTAAGCCAGGTGTTGAAGAAAACTTGTACAAATGTAAGACACCACTTTTCTCATCAATATTTTGTTTTAGAAATTACAGAAAATTTTTATTAAAATGTCATTATGTTAACATGTAATGGGTTTATTGTAATTTTAAGTGAATTAACAAAATTTTAGAAATTTCTGTTTTAATTCCTAACATGGTAGGTATTGTTAGAAGTAACAATGAAAATAGCACATGAAAAATCTCTTCAAGTTCCTCCATAATTTTTAGAGAGGAAAGGGGTCCTGAGCCCAAAAGGCTTATGAATACCAGCAATAGCCAGTAAGAGACTATTGAAGTTTTAAGTAGGAGAGTGACTAAATCAGATTTTCATTTCAAAAAGCGCTTTCAAGATCCAAGCCCAGCCTGGAGGGTTGAGTTCACGAGGCATAGGCATGCTGGACAGAAGGATTGCAAGAGAAGTGCGGGGCTGGTAAGCGACAGAGCTGGGACCCAGATGAGACTGGTCTTTTTATTCTTCATTTGGTGCCTTCACCTCCTGACAAGCACCGGAGTGAGTGTTCTATTCCTTCTTTTCCACTGAGTGCTGTGTCGTGAGACTTTTGCTCACATTTGTTATGGACGTTAGAGCCCTTTCTGACCCCAGCACACTGTTTCCCCTCCTCATTGTCCACTTTCTAAGCAGTCAAGTGAGGGAGGCAGATGAGAGGAAAAGAGGAGGTTACCAATGGTTGTGTGAGAGGGCCTGAGAATCCTGGCAGAAGGTTCTGCAGAGCTACACAATCCAGAGTATCCTTCATATACTTTTGAGGGCTCACAGGTGAGGGGAAGAGCAGTTGTATCAAAACCTCTGCTGTCAGGAAAGCTATTTTTGAAGTGAAGTTCCCCAAAGTTTTGAGACTCTGTTCCTTAACATTAAAAAAAAAAAAAAGTGTCCTTATCAGGTGAGAATCTTCTAAAGGTATATTATAAACTTCCTAGCCATCCTTATTTAAGAAACAGAAGTAAACTTAGTATTTTCTTGATTTATTATAAACATGCACTGGTAGCAATCAGGCTTTATTATTAAGGAATCCTCTTGGACTATTGAGTTAAGGACTCTATTTCACCATAATGAATGGCCCCAGAATGCTGTGCTTTGGGGGTTCTCATTGGGGTAAAGTTTCTGGTTTTCAGTTGCCACTTCTCCTGCTGTCATTATGCCTATCCCTTTTATACCTGCTTCTAATTTGCTGAAGCCAAGAAGGTACATAGTCTAAGCTTACTGGAGTTGCATCAAATAGCCTCTAAGCAAGGGTCTGAGGGACTGTCCTGAGATGAGGTACTAGAAAGGTCAACTGCACAGGCAGTGAAGTTGGGTAGCTGATGATGAGCTGTGGCCTTAGCCTTAACTGACTTGGTTTCACTTTCTTCCTCTATAAAATGGGGACAGTCACATACAGTACCTATTGCGTTGAGTTGCTAAAAGGATTAACCCAAAGCATTTAGTTGTGTATTTTCAGTTCTGTTCACAGATCAATTTATTCTTAGCTCCAGTTCCATTAGAGAATTCCATAGGAGTCCTCAAACTCTGTGGGTTAAAGGCCAGAATCACGACTCTTCATCCTAAACTTTCTCTTTCTGTCTGCTCCCCATTTCGGACAATGCCACCACCATATTCCCAGTCACCCAATCTTAAAACCATAGTAGTGCTTCTTTTTAAATCTTTTGTTTTGTTTTTTTTCCAGCCATGCTGTGCAGCTTGCAGGATCTTAGTTCCCCAGTCGGGGATTGTACCTGGGCCACAGCAGTGGAAGTGCTGAGTCTTAACCACTGGACCACCAGGGATTTTCGGGTAGTACCTCTTAAAATTCCTCCCTGCCCTCCACATCCAGTCAGTTTTCAAAGCACACTGCCTTTTCCCTAGTCAAGGTGCTGTTCCCTGGACTATCAGAGATGTAACCTAATTCTTGACTCTCTTCTCTCTGCTTGCCTTCCACAACTGCCAGATCCTGGAAGCATCATGCCTACAGGACAAATTCCACACTTTTTAGCCCTGTCTTCAAGGTTCATTGGACTTGCCAGGTGGCTCAGTGATAAAGAATCCCCCTGCCAATGCAAGAGACTCAAGAAACTCAGGTTCTAGCCCTGGGTGGCGAAGATTCCCAGGAGGAAGAATGGCAACCCACTCCAGAATTCTTGCCTGAGAAATGCTATGGACAGAGGAGCCTGGCAGGATACAGTCCATGGGGTCGCAAAGAGTCGGACACAACTGAGAACATCAAGGGTCATTATGATCTGGCCACAACTCTCTGTTTCTAAATTTATTTCTCTCTTCCTTTATTTACTCCTTGATTCACATGTAAATTTTCTACATTTTTCCTTTGCTGTCCTTTTCGACATATGTTCTTTGCTTCTCTGGGTTTTTCCATATACTGTTCTGTCTTCTAGAATACCTTGGTCTCCATCTCTGTGTGTCCAAACCTTACCAGTCTTTTAAGACTTTGATTCCATGTTGCCTTCAAAAGTCTTACGTGATCCTTTAGCTTGTATGTGCTGTGCTTAGTCACTCAGTCATGTCCGACCCTGCAACCCCATAGACTAACCCCCCCGCAGGCTCCTCTGTCCATGGGGATTTTCCAGACAGGAATACTGGAGTGGGTTGCCATGTCCTCCTCCAGGGGATCTTCCCAACCCAGGGATCGAATCCTGGTCTTCTGCATTGCAGGCGGATTCTTACCGTCTGAGCCACCAGGGAAGCTTCCCCTCCAGCTTGTATAATAAAAGCCAACATTTATGTAATGCTAAGTAAGAACCAGGAACTCCTGGGTGCTTTATGTGCACTATCTTATTTAATTTTTATGGCAATTTAATTTTCACAGCAAATCTATGCAATGAGAGTTACTATGATCTGCATTTTACAGATGAGAAAACTGAGGAACAGGGAGCTAAAGTGACTTGTCCAAGGTCACAGATCTAGTAAATAGTGAAGCCAGAATGGGAATCCAGGCAGCCTGGCTCCTGTTAGCTCTCAGGTCAGGGCATGCAAACCTCTCTTAGGGCCTTGGTCCCTTTCTGCCTCCTTATTAGTTAACATGACTTATCTTGTCTACTTGAAAGTGCTAGTTGCTCAGTTGAATCCACTCTTTGCAACCCCATGTGCTGTAGGCCACCAGGCTCCTCTGTCCATGGAATTCTCCAGGCAAGAATACTGAAGTGGGTAACCATTTCCTTCTCCAGGGGATCTTCCTGACCTAGGGATCAAACCTGGGGTCTCCTGCACTGTAGGCAGATTCTTTACCATCTGAACCACCTATCTTGTCCACTTACACAGTAAATTTTTTGAGAGTAGATTAAAAAATTGATCTGTAACAGTATCTTCTGAATTTCTTGAACTGGTAAATATTTATTTAATTTTTTTTAATGAATATAAAGTCAATTGAACATTCTATAGCAATAAAAATAAATGACCCAGAGCAGGATTGACAAACAATGGTCCTTGGGCTAAATCTGACCCAATTCCTATTTGTGTATGGTCCAAGAGCTAAGATCTTTTTTTCCAGATTTTATTTTTTTTAATTATGGATAACACATTTATAGGAGACTTGGAAAATATAGAACAAGGTTACATATAGTTCCACTGTATAATTATTTTAAATAGATAAATTAAGACTTACAGTTGGAATTTCAATAACAAACTCTCAAAAATTATTGGAATGAATATGTAGAGAAGTATAAGGATACAGTAGACCTGAAAAGCACTGTGAACTGATTAAACATATTTATATAATTTTTATACAACAGCAGGATACAAATTCAAGTTCCCATAGACTGTAAACTAGGAGACAGTGGAACATATCCAGGAACATAAAACAAGATGTGAAATTTCACGGTCTAAAGGTATTGCAATCATACAGAGTCTGTTCTCATCACTGTGGAATTATGTTAGAAATCAATGTCAAAAGGTATTTGAAAATAATCCACATATTTTCAAGTGCAATGTGACATTTACCAAGAGAGATCTTCGACTTAGCCATTGAAAGCCTCAATAAAGTTAGAATGAAAAAAATGGAGGGTGATTGCAGAGAAAAAAGCATTTACATAAGAAATTAGTACCAAAATGAGAAATTAAAGATACTTTCAACAAAATCCCATGTACATGGAAATTAAATTTACACTGTTTAAGTGGTTGAAAAAAGAATGTCATGACATGTGAAACTTTTATGCAAATAAAGGTTTATTGGAATCCAGACAGGATTTCTATGGCTGCTTTTGTATCACAGTGGGCTTTATGACATGTAAAGCCTGCAGTATTTACTCTTTGGCCATTTATAGAAAAACTTGCCAACCCCTGACCTAGAGCTACATGTAATAACATGAAAATGTCTTTGAAACAGCACTGAACAAAAAAGTATAAGCAGTATGCCACTTATATAAAGTTTAAAAATAAGCAAAACAGTACCAATTTTGTTTAGGGACCCACATGCAGAACAAGTATAAAGATATGCATGGAAACAATAATAAATTCAGGGGAAAGGTTATCTCTAGGGGTTGGGGTGGGCATGCCTTTGGAGCAGAGTACACGGATTTTAACTGTTTGCAAGCAAGGTAGAGGGTATACAGCATTCCTTGTGTTAAAAATTAAAACATAACAGATGTAATACTGACAAAAATGTTTCATGAGAAATGAATAAATGAGGTTCAGGGACTTTAACTTCTATTTTGGCTGGTTGAAAATATATTTGGCTTTTACCTGTAGCTAAGGTGGAGAAGGCAATGGCACTGCACTCCAGTACTCTTGCCTGGAAAATCCCATGGGCGGAGGAGCCTGGTAGGCTGCAGTCCATGGGGTCGCAAAGAGTTGGACACGACTGAGTGACTTCACTTTCACTTTTCACTTTCATGCATTGGAGAAGGAAATGGCAACCCACTCCAGTGTTCTTGCCTGGAGAATCCCAGGGACAGGGGAGCCTGGTGGGCTGCCGTCTGTGGGGTCACACAGAGTCAGACACGACTGAAGCGACTTAGCAGCAGCAGCAGCAGCAGCAAGGTGTTATGGTAAAATATAAAACTGAAGTCTCCTGTTCAGATGGTGTGGAGTTTGCTCACATTCATGTCCACTGAGTTGGTGATGCTATCTAACCGTCTCATCCTCTGCCATTCCCTTTCCCCTTTCCCTTAATCTTTCCCAGCATCAGGATCTTTCTCATGAATCGGCTCTTTGAATCAGATGGCCAAAGTATTGGAGCTTCAGCATCAGTCCTTCTAATGAATGGTCAGTGTTGATTTCCTTTAGGATTGACTGGTTTGCTTTCCTTGCAATCTAAGAGACACTCAAGAGTTTTCTCCAGCACCACAATTCTAAAGCATCAATTCTTTGGCACCCAGCCTTCTTTATGGTCCAACTCTCACATCCATACATGACTGTTGGAAAAACCATAGCTTTGACTATATGGACCTTTGTTGGCAAAGTGATGTCTCTGCTTTTTAATACACTATCTAGGTTTGTCATAGCATTCCTTCCAAGGAGCAAGAGTCTTTTAATTTTATGGCTGCAGTCACCATCTGCAGTGATTTTGGAGCCCAAGAAAATAAAATCTGTCACTGCTTCCACTTTTTCCCAGGAATCTCAGGGGCCATCTTAAAATTCTACTTCCTACACCTAGCGGGAAGTGTTCTCTTAAACACTTCTCTATGAATTCTCCTGGCAGTTTGTAACATTTTAATAGCACAGTATGCATTGTATCACCATTATTAGGGCACATTTAAAAATTCCTTTCTAGGCTAAAAATGTCTTGAAATCAGGAAACTTGTCTATACCTGTAGCTCTAATGCTTCAGACGAGGCAGTTGCATGAAGAGGATATTCCTACATGTTTGCTGAAAAATTGAAAGTATGCATATTATCGTTTGAATCCTTGCTTCTTTTTTAGATCCAGATCAAAACTCCTTCTGACACGTCTCAGGAAGAATTAATAGCTCCCTCCCTGTGCTGTCACTTGGTATCATCTCTGTATGAAACGTGTCACCTTGAAGTATCTTCAGTTAGATTATAGTTTCACTTCACTTTTATTCCACTTTGTATCCCAGAGCACAGCACATCATAGATTTCATTAATTGTTTAATGTTTAAAAATTTTAAAAGAAAGTGTAAAGGGTTTAAAAACGGAGGCAGGTGTAGAGTAGATTGGGGCTATGACCAGACCCTTGGAAAAGAGTCATAGGTGGGGAGAAGCCAAGAGATACAGAGACACTGGGGAGGGAAGAAGATAGGCAAATCTGTCAGGATGTGATATTTTTTTTAAAGAAGGGGCGCTTCCCAAGTCTGCTGTTTCCCTGAAGAGCGCTCTAAAGGACAGCATGAAGGAGCAAAGATTATTCCAGGACTGACAATTGGGGAACGTAATTTTATCAAGTTGCTGGGTGGACAGTGACCCTAAGGGAGTGTTGGTAAATGAAAAGGAGAAATGGCTTCTGGTGCTTAAAAAAATAGGGATGGCGGTTTTGGCAGGAGGCGCTGAAAAAACCTGCAAGCTCTTAACCCACTCCTGGATTTGGATTTTTTTCTCTTTCACATCTTCTTCTGGTTGTTGGCCTTTTGTGACTCCTATTCTTCTTCATGCCTGCCTAAGATCATTAAAAGGCTTCCCAGATGGCTCAGTGGTAAAGAATCTGCCTGAAGTGCAGGAGATGTGGGTTCGATACCTGGGTCAGGAAGATCCACTGGAGAAGGAAATGGCAACCCACTTCAGCATTCTTGCCTGGGAAATCACACGGACAGAGGAGCCTGGCAGGCTACACAGTCCATGGGGATGCAAAAGAGTCAGACACAACTTAGAGACTAAACAAGAGTAACAATAAAGATCATTAAATGGGGCAGTTTAAACAGATTTTATCTGGATACTAAGTTTGGGGTCAGAAGAATGGTTGGACATTTTCTGACTGATTCACCAGGAGCCCTAAATCTTCTGGAAACAGGAGGATGGGATAATGAGTCCATTGTTGGAATTAGAGGTGGGCTCGTTACCACTAAAACACATGCCTTGAATGTAGGGGAATAATACTGGAGAACCAAATGATGACAGAAGAACCCCAGTTCTCCTTAAATGATGGTCAAAGACAGGTTTGTTTAGACCTTCCCTCCAATTCTGTTGCTCACAACCCATGTGTTTATTGGCTGTCTGGCGAGTTACACTCCCTGTGCAAGACTTGGGAGAGACCCCAACATGGCACACTGCTTCCCCTCAAGGAGTTTACAATCCCATGAGAAAGAGGATTATAATACAAGGCAGGAAGTTAAAGTACCACGAGGGAAATGCAATCAAAATGATGCAGTGTTTGGAAGACATTGTTTCATAGAGAAGGAGGACCTGAATGATGGGTAGGGGAAGCTGGAGGTGGTGGAGGGAGTATTAGGGGAAGGGGGCATTGTATGGAGAAGGGATAACGAGCTAGGGACAGAACACACTGAAGAAATGGCAAGTAGTTTGGCCAGAGCCAAGAGTTCTCACTAGAGAGACGCAGTCAAAGAGCTGGACAGGATGAGGCTTAGCTGTGGAGAGTCTCCGCTGTCAGCTAAGAATCCTGAGAGTGGGCCGGGTAGGGTTAACAGAGGATAGAGGGGTGGCGGGGGCTTGAGGAGTGGTAGGGGCAGATGGGGAGAGCAAAAGTACAGGTTTTGGTTGCTTTTGCATTTCTTTGCCCGGAATGCCTCTGCTCAGGCTTTTCTCTGACGTTCTGTGCATCCTATGTCCATAACAAAGCCATCTATTCCAAAAAGCCTTGCTTTGACCCTCCAAGATGACTGTGACCTCTCCCAATTCTGATCTCCCCACAACTTATCATCTGACCCTTTCCACTGACCTTTGTCACAGCCCATCTGCCAGACAGCTATTTTAATCTGTATCTATTTTATATCCTACACATATTATATACTTGGTAAACATTTTTAAGTCTGATAGATTTAACTTCCCCTTGAGAGTTCAGCACGTAACTTGAGGAAGCAGGATCATGAAACTTGATGAAAACATGGTGGACAGACCATAGATTAGAATGCATTTCTGCTAAGGCCAGAGGCTGAGATTAGACAGGACCTTGGAATTCATGTTCACCTCATTTTACTAGTGATGCCCGGAGAGGTACAGTAACTTGCTCAAGGTTACACAGTGAGTTAATGATCTGAAACAGTGTTTGTGAGGGTTTTATCACAGTGCCTAACACAACAACAGGCACTCAGTACTTCCTCTCTAGCCTCTTGAACTTTAATCAAACACAGGAGGGATTGGGGGCAGGAGGAGAAGGGGATGACAGAGAATGAGATGGCTGGATGGCATCACTGACTCTGTGGACATGAGTTTGAGTGAACTCCAGGAGGTAGTGATGGACAGGGAGGCCTGGCGTGCTGTGATTCATGGGGTCACAAAGAGTCGTACACGACTGAGCGACTGAACTGAACTGAAGCCACTTGTAATTTTTTTCCATCCTTTATGGAAACTTTATGCTGTTTCTTGCATTTGAAGTTCTGCTTATACCCAGAGTGAGTGAAAGTCGCTCAGTCGTGTCCAACTCTTTGCGACCCCATGGGCTATACAGTCCATGGAATTCTCCAGGCCAGAATACTGGAGTGGGTAGCAGTTCCTTTCTCCAGGGGATCTTCCCAACTCAAGGATCGAACCCAGGTCTCCCACATTGCATGCGGATTCCTTACCAGCTGAGCATTTCCCTTGCTCAGTTGCATACGTATCCTTTGCATCTGTGTCTGTCTGCCACCTGAAGATAAACTCAGAAGGTTGGAGCTCTCCGTGTGTCCTTCAGTACACACTCAGCACCTCACACCATACCTGGAACATAGCAGTGCTCAGTAGATCTTTAGAGAATGAAGGTGCAGAGAGGGGTCATTCCAGGCCCAAGCTCCAGACCAGAGAGGCAGGCTCCTTATCGTTCCTCTGTAACTCACAGGGCCCAGACTAGCTGCTCAGATTCTAATGGTGTGAGGGCTTTGCAGAGAAGTGCTGAGCCTCAAACCTCACTGTTTATCTAGACACTTCTGCTCTTGTTCCTCTTATAAAATACCAAATAAAAATAGTTCCAGGAAGCTATGTGGCTGAGAAATTCCAGGCTCTGTCTGAGCTCCTAGATAAAGGCTGTTATTGTTAGGAAGTTGGTCATTAATCCAACCTGCATTCTCTCTGTGCTTTAGCTCCACATCCTTCTAAAGGCACTGATTCTTTTTGTCCTCATTTGCCCTTAAGCCTGGTAACTGGAAAAAAAATTAACTTGACAGCAGTTGATGTAAAAATGATCTAAAGGTATCGGTTGGCTACAAGCACACCTTGTGCTCTGGGCTTGTGACTGTAACTTACTCTCAAAGTACTTTACCAGATGGCTAGTATCCTCATGTAAAAGCTGGGAGAAATAACACCCACCTTGCCAGATTAGTGCAAGAATGAAAGCAAATAAGATAGGCAGAGGTTCCTGGCACGTGTGCTCAGTTGCTTCAGTCGTGTCCGACTCTTTGCAACCCTGTGGACTGTAGCCCACCAGGCTTCTCTGTCCATGGATTTCCCAGGCAAGAGCACTGGAGTGGGTTGCTATTTCCTTCTCCAGGGGATCTTCCCAAACAAGGGATCAGAACTGCGTCTCTTGCACCGCCTCCATTGGCAGGTGGATTCTTTACCACTAGCGCCACCTGGGTACAGTAGCAATGGTTAAATAAATGTTACATCTTAATCAGAGGTTGTGACCCCCTTACTATGTTATGCTGTGGTTAGATTTCATCTGGGCTATTAAGTTTTCTCGGTGAGGCTCACATGTTTGAAGAGTGATGTTGACAAATTATCATTCAGAAGCAAACAGCCAAGATGATAAGAATCTGGAAATCAGACTTTATAAGAAACAGTTGAAGGAGTTGGGAATATTTAGCCTAGGAAAGAAATAACTAGGGCTAGAATGGCACAAGGCAAGGCTGTAGATAGGTCTTCAAATAATGGAAGGATTAACACTTGGAAACATGAGACACGGGTCTGATCCCTGGGTCAGGAAGATCCCCTGGATAAGGAAATGGCAACCCCCTCTAGTATTCTTGCCTGGAGAATCCCACGGACAGCGGAGCCTTGCCAGCTGCTGTCCATAGGTTGCACAGGGTCGGACACAACTGAAGCGACTTAGTGTGGAGGTAACATTTGGAAAAGGGTTATACCTCATTTCTATTCCACAAATATTTATGGAACACCTGTTGCATGCCAGGATCTGGGACTGCAAAAAATGCCATGCCTGCCTCAAGGATCTGAGACTACAAAGGACCATGACAATGCAACAGAGGCTGTTTTAAGAGGTGTTCAAGATGCTGAGAGGAAGAAGAACTGATTCTGCAGACAGGCAAGGGAAGGATTCGCCAAGGAGGTGGCATTGGAATGAACGGTAAAAGCAAACTAGGATTTCTTCAGGCAGAGAAAGAGGGGAAGGGCATGCAGGCAGCAAGTGCAGCATATGCAAAGACAGAAAGGTTTCCTCCAGGAGAAGCTGGGATGAGCAGGAAGAGGAGACAGAAGTGAGCCTGTGAAGTCCTCTCAGGGCCAGATTGTCAAGGGCCTTGGATATTAATCTAAAGAGTTTGGACTATTTACCTTGAGTGGGTATTGAAGAGCTATCAAAGCCATTTAAGCGGGGGATTTTTATTTTAAAAAGAAAGCTCCAGAGTAGTGTGCTGAAAGGGCTTCATGGAAGAGAGAAGGCAGGGAAATGGGGCGTCTCCGCATTCCAGAGCACACTGGCTTGACTCTTCCACTTATTGTGGGTGAACTTGGGCACATTATTTGAACTTTTTCCCCTTATATTGGGATGATCTCATCAATAAGTGCCTCCTCTTTCTCTTAAAGGACAGAGTAGACAGAGAAACAGAATTCTGCTCAATGAACCTTAAAATCATGGTCAAACAATGGAATAAATTCCCTCAGGAGAAATAGATATGTTCCCTGGATATGTCCAGAGGCTATTTCTTTGGTGGAAGGGGAGTTGAACCAGATGAAACTCTCAAATCCCTTTCTACTCTCAGATTCTGTCACCGTCAGAGCTGATGTACTAAGGATGTGGTCCAGAACCTGAGTTTTGACATAACTTTTTAGTATGGAAAGTGGAACATTGGCCCCAAAGGAGATGAGCTTGCTTGCTTTTTTGGCTGTGCCGGGCCTTTGTTCAGTCTCTCTCTCGTTGCAGTGCGCGGACTTCTCGCTGCGGTGGCTGCTTCTGCTGCAGAGCTCTAGGCCGTGCGGGCTCAGTAGTTGCAGCTCCCGGGCTTAGTGGTTGGGGTGCATGGGCTTAGTTGCTCCTCGGCAGCGGGATCCTCCGGAGCAGGCATCAAACCTGTGTCTCTTTCATTGGCAGGTGGATTCTTTACCACTGAGAGACCAGGGAAGCCCCAGAAATGAGTCTTTAAAATGAACATCTATTAACTGAAGTGTGCATTTTGAAAAGACCCAACCTCAGCTGACAACAGTAAGAGCAGGTAACCATAGGAGAAAGAGAAAGTAGGAGAAAGCGCACTGCATATGAACCTTAGAGGTCGAGGTTCCAGTGTCAGAAATTAAGGTGTTTGCTCTCTGGTCCTTGGCAGCTCATTCCCTATGTCCTGGCCTTAGCTTCTTCATCAAGAAGATGTAGAGGTTGAACTAACATTCTAGGATTCTTAGAGTCTGGAGTTATTAAGGCCGTGAAAATTATAGATATAAAAATATTAAGAGATTCTAAGGATTCCCACAGCAGCTGTATCACTCACAGGTTATACACGTGTCTCAATTTAACAGCATCAAGCTCTATAAAATCTATTCAAAAAGGTGTCACGTGCACTGGGAGTGAGACTCATTTAACATTCTCCTTGGAATCAGAACTTTGGAATTCAGTGCATTTTAATGCTCGGCATTAACTTAGCTGCAAATTGGATTATTTCATATTTCTGGTTGAGAGAGAAGGCACATTCACCAGTATGGCACAGAAATAAAAACGTCAGTCATCTGTCACAGAAGGAAGAGGTTGTTTGATCTCTGTGTTAACTTCAGAGCTCTGATGCAGCCTCATCTGGCAACAGACAAAAATGAAGATCAGGTGCTTGTGTATGTGCCATTCCCTCTGACCAGCATACCCTCCTGACCAACCCCTGCTCATCCTGTTTGAAGCTTCCCCTTCCTGCTTTTCTGGTCAATAGCACAGGTCCCCTCCCCTCACTATGCTTCCTCCGCCAGCACCTGGTGTCTGTCACAGAGGGCGTTCATCTTAGTGTATGGTAAGTGTTGCCTGCATGACAGTAGTTCTCCAGGCACGGGGACCATGCCATGCATCCTCCCACATTCCACGCAGCGGCGTTTATGGAGCAGGCACCGTTATTCCCAGTGTAACTGGGAAACAGGGGTCAGAGAAGTTAAATCAGCTTCTCAAGATCGTGCGACTAGGAGTCTGGCTTTGAATCATGCCTTTTTGACTCCAAAGGCCAGGTGCTTTAGATTTGTCATGCCCTTTCCTTGTCTTACGCATCACTGTCACCTGAACTCTGAGTGGAGGCCCAGCCTTGGGTATACATCCATTGCAGCTGTCGAACGACTATCCAATTCTGGTCAGTCAGCCAGTCAGTAACTGTTTACAGAATGGAGCAAAATGCTGGGGGGAGGGTTTGGGAGTTGGGGGATGGAGCTACAGAGGAGAATGTAATTGGGTGGGACTAACCGAGCCTTTGCTTGACTTGCTGTGAGCTTCTAGAGACATCTGCTTTGAAATAAATACTCTCATTAGCCTTCGAGGTGTCTCAGCTCAGCAGGAGAGGCTGTGGCAATCTCTTGACAAGGCCAGCTGGCAGGATAGACCTGTTTAAACCAAATTAGTTTCACATCTTTCTAACAACCCTCCTTAAGGTCCTAGTGTCATAGGAGAAACAGAACTCAAAAACAACTATTAATATAAGGCATACAAAAAGGGCTTTATGAAAGGCTGTCCAAGATTCTGAGAGAGCAGAATGGAGGAAGTGATTAATTCTGCCTGTAAGAATCAAGGGGGCAATGAAAAAACTTCAAAAAAAAAGAATGGAAGGTTTTACAGAGAAGATGGCATTTGAGCTGGGACTCAAGGGATAAGTAGCTGTATTTGTTGGTTTATTTATTTTCTAGACACAGAAAGGGAATGGCATTCCTGGTGGAGAATATGCGAAGGAAGGGAGGGACCCCACAGGAAGCTGCAGATGGTTCTCTGGCAGTGGGGTGGGAGTGGCAAGAGGGGAGACAAAACCTCACCAGGTAAGCAAAGGGTCTTGCTGAGTACTGTGCTAAGGACTTGGATTTATTCTGTACGTATTCTAAGACATTCTAGTGTTCAATGAGCTACGTCTTCAGAGTCACCCTACCTTTTATCTTTTGACCCCAAAGTTCTGACAATAAGCAGGAAAGCAGAAGTAGAGTATGGTGAAAATTAGGAGCCAGAGGACCTGGAATCTAGTCTGATTTTGCTGTATTCTTACTGATGACTCAGTCTCTCTGGGCTTCAGTTTCCTCATATTTTGAGTAAAATGGCTAGAAGATTTTTCAGAGCTCTACTGTTCTATGAGTCTGTCAACCAGTTTCACAAGGAAACTCCTTCACAAAGTTCAAATCAGGTCCTGCGGGGGACAGACCCTTGAGGCCACCTATCATCCTGCTGATATTCATGGCTTAATGTAGCTCTCTCCACTTGACAATGGGGCAGGGCCTGTGACTTCTAACCAACAGAATATATCAAAGATGATCAGATGGATGGAGGCATGTTATTTCATAAGTGATTACATAGTTACATGACAAAATTATAGCACCCCTCTTCCTGTAGTCTCTCTTTTACTCCCTGATTGGCTTTGAAGAAGCAAGCTGCCCTGATGGGGGATGCCTATCTTGGGGGGCCCACATGACAAAAGGAACTACAGGCAACTTTTGACAGCTGACAGCCAGCAAGAAAGTGACAGTCCTAGAACTGCAAGGAACTGAATTCTGCCAACAACCCAAGAGACCGTGGAAACATCCTTCCCCAATTGAACCTCAGATAAGACTCCAGCCCTGGCCAACACCTTAACTGCAATTTTGTGGAACTCTAGGCAGAGGACCTAGCTAAGCTGGGCTTGGGTTCCTGACCCATAGAATCCATGGAATAATAAATATGTGTTGGTTTTAGCCTCTAAGTTTGTAGTAATTTACTGTGCCACAGTAGATACACTTTCCTGCTCTTAACGCTTTAAACTCCTGACCTCAGGCCCTGTGATCTATTCACAACAGCATGCCACCTGTCTGAGAGTAATCCCATACCAATATCTACATGTATTTATGTGTGGGTGGTTTTATCTATGCCTACCTGTCCAATACTTTGGCTACCTGATGTGAAGAGCTGACTCATTGGAAAAGACCCTGATGCTGGAAGGATTGAAGGCAGGAGAAGGGGACGACAGAGGATAAGATGGTTGGATGGCATCACCAACTCAATGGACATGGGTTTGGGTGGACTCTGGGAGTTGGTGATGACAGGGAGGCCTGGCATGCTGCGGTTCACGGGGTCGCAAAGAGTCGGACATGACTGAGCGACTGACCTGAACTGAACCTGTCGATCATACATTCATTTTCAATCACAGACCTTCAGGAAATACTTATTATGAATGAAGCACACACAGAAATGGAATAGTCCAGGGTTTGCTCTGAGTCGCCCACAGCCTGGCTGCGGAGACAGTCCTTGGTTCTAGAGCTGAGGAGGGTCCACCTGCAAGGGGGTTGGGGAAGGGGTAGAGGGCTCAGGAAATGTGCATCTAGCACTGTATAAGTGAGTTTGCTTTCCCAGTGCCATCTCATCTGAGTCTTGTAAACCTCTAGGGTAGGTGTTGATTTTACAGAGGAGGCAACTGAACCCCAGAGAAGTTAAAGGACTTGCCTTAGGTCACACACTTAATGTGGGTCAGATTCAGGACTCTAACCCAGTTCTGGCTTCAAATCGTTTGGATAATTAAGCATTAACTACACAGTTCCGGGGCTTTCCTCTGGCTCAGCTGTAAAGAGTCCTGCCTGCCATGCAGGAAATTCAGAGACTCGAGTTTGATTCAATCCCAGGGCTGGGAAGATCCCCAGGAAGACGAAATGGTGACCCACTCCAGTATTCTTGCCGGGATTATTCCATGGACAGAGGAACCTGGCGGGCCACAGTCCATAAGGTCTCAAAGAGTCAGACAGGACTGAGCAAACACACACACACACACACACACACATTTCCTGTGTGTTACTATACTCCAGTGGACTGTCTTGTGGGAGTACTTACCTAGAACTGTCTGGGAGCTGACATGGTAGAATTCTGTCTGATTCCAATGTCGATGGAATAGTGAGCTTTCTACCATCACCTCAGGGATGTAGAAAGAGGACAGAAGCACACCCAGGCCTGTCTTCACCCACCCTCAGTGAGCCCTCGGAGCGTTTTCTGTGAGGGCTTCAATTAGCCCTCTCTGTCTGGAGTCATTTTATGGTGATGAGGATGCAGGGCAGTGATGCTCAGGAACCAAAAGAATCTGAGACTTGGTAAAATGAGGATTCTATGGTCCCGCCTCCAAGGATTCTGATTCAGGAAATATCTTCAATAAGATCCTCCCTGATTCTGACACAGACACATCAAAGAGCACATGGACCTCGATGATAAAATCGCAGCTAAGCCAGGTGAGGGTCTGTTCACCTGGACTCTGATGGGAGCTGGTCCTGATCGTCACTCCAATAATGTTTATAATTTCCTTACAGCAGAGGGGAAGCCCGCGGTGTGCTGGTAAATGTTTTAACAACTAGCTCTCTGGGGAAAAATTTAAATTAAACACACAAAAACCCCTGATTTATAGCATTTGCCAATATCTATGGTGTAAATATTTACACTGTGGCCGAGATCAAGGACCAAACTGACAGCACTGACCCCTGAACTGGGAGGAGATACACACCACTGGAGATCTACACTGCTGACCCTTGCACACTGGGAGGAGCCAGCTCCAGCAACCACTGGGGGAGGCCCAGAGAGGAGAGGGGACTTGCCTCGGGGGCCCTCAGTTTCCCCACTTAGAAAGTGACAATCCATGAAGGGCTTCTGGTCTGTGATGGATTATGCTTTACTCATGACTCAGGTATTATCCTTACCTGGAATGTTGGGACTAGAGAGGATGACTTCAGGTGGCCAGGTTGCTAAGGCATGCAAGGATGGAGGGCAGAGAGCAGGCCCAGGTCTGTTCATCCCTTCTTTCCCAGAAGAGTACTGGAGCTCATGGATTGGTGGAAGGAGCATGGGCTTTGGAGTCAGTACTGCTTCAAATAATGGCCCAAACATTTACCCTATCTGTCAACTGGGGGGAATAATGTTACACTTAGCCCACAGAACAGTGGTGAGGATTAAATGAGATAAAGTCTGGCATGTGGTTAGATTTCTGTAAATGTTCATCTCTCTCCTTTCTCCATTTCTTCCTTTGCCCATGACATTAATTTCTCAAATTTTTCTTGAGCCCGGTTAGACCAAAGGGCCAGTTTTGTTCATAAGCAGAATAGTAAGTCACCCATACTATATAATTGAGGGAAAATGCTTCAGACAAAAATTTATATGTATTGATGTGAGCACATGTACGTTTACATACATACATGTGCGTTCCTCTGTTATTCATTCTATCAAGGGGGCCGAAATTTTGTACCGCTTAAATCTTGGTCAGAGCTGGGTTTATTACTTGCTGCACAAAGGCCATGGCCCTCCTTGTGGAAGCCCACGGTGTCTCAGAAAGAGGCCAGCAGGGGGGGCTTGTTGTAAACAGGAGTTTGCTCTGGGTTAGGTGCTGTCAGACAGCAGAGGCAATGGGGTGATTGGGTATCTTCATTTTTAATCAGAGGGCCTGGCACAGGGCAAAGGCCGTGATTGGTGCAGAGACTCGTCACTCATGTTGCCCGGGGAGAAGGGGATGTCAATCATCTTTATGATTCTGTTTTTACCTATATTCGAAGGTGGCGGTGTACTTTTTGTCTCACTGCGTCACTATTATGGTGACCTTGTCTGGTTGGTGTCCTATGAATTTTATGTTTGCAGGAGGACACACAGTCTAGCTGTAATGGCCAGGCTAGCTGACGGTTCCCAAGGCTGCTGTTGACTTTATTTATTCACAAAACATTTACTGCACAGTCACAATACTACCTCATTGAAACCTTATAATCCTGTGAGAGATAATGATCTCCATTTTATAGGTAAGAAAATCAAAAGATGAGTGAGTTTCCAAATTCACCCATTAAAAGAAAAACATACACAGATGTTTCTGGAGACTAGAATCCAGAACTCTGAACTCTGAATCCAGGAGCTGTTAAGCCACTCTGCCAGGAGTGAGTCTCTGGGGAGGCCAAGATTACCGCAAGACTTCCTTTGCTATTTGGAAGTGGTTGCTGTTCCTGGCAGGCCTGGCCTGCCCCGCCCGAGGCCTTGACCACTCAAAGCGAGTGCTGGGCACAGCAGAGGGGCACATGCCTGGAGTTCATGGGCACAGTGATTTTGTAGAGTGGAGAAGATGGGCACCTGGACTCTTTCCCCCATGTGACCTCAGATAAGTAATTTCCCCACTCTGGTCCTCAGTTGCTTTGTCTAATGTTCTAAGAGCCCCAGAGCTCGGAAAGTCTACAAATAAGTGGTTTTGAGTGAACATGTGGATGAATAAATGAATGAGTCTAACCAGAAATGGATCTCCTGAAGTCAGTATTTTGTTGTGCTTTCCCATTTTTCTCCTTTGGTTGGTTCTATCCCCTGCTTGGTTTCGACCTCTGCTGCTCTCCCAGACCTCCCTCCACTGTCTACACTCTTTTCCTGCTGGCCCAACAGCAGCTGTTGACATGACTGCATCTCCCGGCAGCCCCTCAGCCTCAGCGACCTCAGGCCCCATGTCCAGCTGCTCCAGTCGTGGGTCTGTGGCCAACTCCAACCACCATTCCCTGCAGCCCCCTCCAACCCTGCCCAAGTTGCTTAGCCAAAAATCTAAAGAAATTGTGGTCCATATACACAATGGAATATTACTCAGCCATAAAAAGGAACACATTTGAATCAGTTCTAATGAGGCGGATGAACCTAGACCCTATTTACAGAGTGAAGTAAGTCAGAAAGAGAAAGATAAATATTGTATACTGGGCATATATTCAGAATCTAGAAAGATAGTACTGAAGAATTGATTTGCAGGGCAGCAATGGAGAAACACATAAAGAACAGACTTCTGGACACAGGGGAGGAGAGGGTGAGATGTGTGCAGAGAGAAACATGGAAACTTACGTCACCGTATGTAAAATAGACAGCCAATGGGAATGTGCTGTTTGTCTCCAGGAGCTCAGACAGGGGCTCTGTATCAACCCAGAGGGGTGGGATGGGGAGGGAGATAGGAGAAAGTTTCAAGAGGGAGGGGACGTATGTATGACATGCCTATGGCTGATTCATGTTGAGGTTTGATAGAAAACAACAAAATTTTGCAAAGCAATTATCCTTCAATTAAAAAATAAATTTTTAAAAAAGACAGAGAGTCCTGGGGAGGCTGGGGCCTGCCTTAGATTTGACCCCATCCAACCCTGGACATGAGTTTGAGTGAACTCCAGGAGTTGGTGTTGGACAGGGAGGCCTGGCGTGCTGTGATTCATGGGGTCGCGGAGAGTCGGACACGACTGAGCGACTGAACTGAACTGAACTGAACTGAACCCCCTCAGTCCCGGAGAGGGGACACAATTTACCCATAGTCACACAGCAGCTGAGCATGGGTCACAGAGAGAGCCCAGGCGCCCTGGTCACTCGTTACAGCCCCTCGTCTTCTACGGAAGTCCTTCTGAATTGAAACCTGCAGATCATGTACATTCAGGACGTTGATTCCACCCACCTTTGTTGACTTGTCTCCTGTCGTGGGTTCTGGAGGTGGGAAGAAGAAGGAAACACTGTGCTTCCAAGGAGATCCTGGTCAAGTTGGGGAGACAAGTAAATAGATAATTGCATTGTAATTGCTCTGGTAGCTAAGTAGACAAAATGCTGCAGGAATATGGGGAAGTAACAAGGAACTGTCATGGACAGTAAGACGCTCATGATATTTGAGTTGGGTCTTGAAGTACTGAGTGGGTGGATGTGGAGTAGAAGATCATGGCGGTCAAGAAGAACTACCTAACCTAAAGAAAGCATGGGGCCATTGAAGGGCATGGCAGAAGTTACCAAGCATGATTTAGGGGAAAAAATGGTCTAGAAGAAGGATTTAGGTTCTGGTTTTAGCCCTGCCGCAGAGTCACTGGATGCCTTTAAGCAGGGATCGTTTAGCCTCAGTACCTCAGTCACCTCCTCATTTTGCCAGAAGGACACCCATCAAGCCTTCCAGCTGTAAAGCTGCTCTACCCAATGTGGTAGCCACTAGCCACAGGACACTATTTAAGCTTTAATTCATTTAAATGAAATGTGATTTAAAATTCAGCACCTCAGTTGCAGTAGGCACACTTCAAGGGCCCAAAAGCTACTGACAAAGTGGCCATCCTGTTGGCTAGCACAGATGTCAAATCCTTCCATCATCTCAGGAAGTTCTTTGGGCCATGGTGCTCCAGCGCCCTGGGATCCTGATAGGGGAAGGGAAGTTATCATCATCTGTCACATAGCAAGCTCTCCAGCCTCCCCACTAGCCTGTTCAAGAGATCCCTGAGAAGATGCTGGAGAGGACACAGTTTCACTGCCCAGCCCTGGTTCCTGCCTCACAGTGACCTAGTGGGAAAGGATAGGGTCCTCGGTCCCTTTGTCAATACGTGCTATTTTCTTTTTTAAAAATACTGATTTATTTATTTTTTGGTGCTGGATCTTAGTTGCGGCATATGGTATCTGTAGTTGCAGTAATACATGCTATTTTCTGATTTAGCTATGGGAAAACATATTGCAGTACCTGACTAGTAACTTTTTATATGATCAGCTAGTCTATCCCCACCACCATTCCCTCACAAGGAATCAAGTCCAGAGTAGCCCAGTTTAGGACCCAGGCTATCTTGAATGATGGAACTTATGGTATAATAATGGTCTTTGGGCCTCAATTCATCTGAAGCAGTTCATATTTTAAGTGTAGCCCACACAATCCTACGAGAAACCAGTGTGTCAGAAAAATGACCATTAGTATTGTCCGAATGGTGGCTGCATGTATGATTGTGTCCTGGAGCCCGCAGGAATTAAACAATGGAAATCCTTGTTTGTCATGCACAAGACTGTTCTGTGATCTGGTTTAATGGTTTAGCAAAAAAGTAATTAGGTAGCAGGTAGAATGGATATTGTTTTTAAAAGAACAGGAAAACATTAAGTATCCTGTACCAAGCAGTGTTTTGAGAGAGCCTAATAAATAATAACCCTTTGAGGTCAGGAGGTGAGCAGTCTCTTTATCTTCACTTTCCAGACACGGAAATGGGGGCCAGGATAAGTGGCTCACCCGAGACCCCACAGTTATTGTGTGGCAGAGCTAGGACTCACCTGTGCAGTGACTTCAGAGCCTAGAATGCTAGCCCTCATCTAGAGCCCTCTTAACTTGGCAGCTGTTGAACATCAGGACTTGAGGGAGGCTTTGGGACCATGTAGTCTTATCCTTGTCTTTAATTATGGGGATACCAAAGACCACAGAGGGGCACTCATCTGCCCAAGGTGACTTGACAAACTTTTCACAGCAGATCTTGAATCCTAGTGTGGGTCTCCGGACTCCTGTCCAGTGTTCTCTTTGCTTCAATACTTTAAAAGAGCCTAATAAATAAAATGACCCCCCCTGAGCATCTTGCGTGCTGGATGCTTTTGTGGAAAAAATTTTCTGTAGCAAAGAGAGGTCCTGGAATCAAATCTTACCTTGATTGTTTACCCAGGGGCTTTAAGTAAGTCACCTTTAATGTCTCGGCCTTGGGTTCTTCAGATAAAGAATAAGGATGTAATTGCCTTAAGGATTAAAGCAGAGTGCCTGGCACAAAGTAATTGCTCAAGAAAGAGAAATGGATTCTGAAGACCTAGGTCCTGCCTTCCACAATCTGAATATGGAGGCAGGATTGTCATGCCAGGAGGGATTCAGAGAGTGGGCTTTGTTGGCAGATCAGACAATGAATGTTAGGACATTTAATGTGCTGTTGGCTCCACCTGGCAAAGGAGTCTTTAACCTTGAAGTGATTGATTCACAATCAAGACACCATCCAGGAAAGGCAGGCCTGCAGGAACCAGACTGGACACTAGGTGGCGCTGACAGCACGCCTGGGAAACAGAAAAGACCAGCTGGCAGCCTGGGGAACTGGGTGAAAGGTAGTTTTTCACTCTTTTTGCTTCAGTCCTATGTCCTCCAGAGGGAAGACCCTGGGGGACCAGAGGGTCAGGGCGCTGTGCGCCAGAAAGAAGGGTAAACAGGAATTTCACACCCTTTGCCTCATTACTCATCCCAGCCACCCTTTCAGGTATTATGTTAGTTCTACTCACAAGGCATCGTGACTCAGAGAGGTTAAATAATTTCCCGGAGGGATGCTATTAAGAAGTGGATCTACGGGACTTCCCTGGTGGTACAGTGAATAAGAATCCACCTACCAATGCAGGGGACACAGGTTATATCCCTGGTCCAGGAAGATTCCACATGCTGTGGAGCAAGTAAAGCCTGTGCGCCACCACTACTGAGGCCTATGTGCCTAGAGCCTGTGCTTCGCAACAAGAGAAGCCACTGCAATGAGAAGCCTGCTCTCTGCAACTAGAGAAAGCCCGCACACAGCAACAGAGACTCAGTGCAACGACAACAGCAACAACAAAATAACTGTGAATCTAGGATTTAAATGGAGCCAACTGATTCCAAAAGCCCACTCTCTTTCTAGGGAAATCAGTTTCTCCCAGCCAGAGGAATCACTCTATCAACAGAGGTTAACCAGGATGTTAAGGGAGATCACACCAGAAAAATAGAAGAAGAAATTGAAACTGCTTCCTGCCAGTGACCTGCAGACCAGTTCCCACCCCCTTTTCACCTCATCACAGCAATTTCTTTCTAATCTATTTCCCTCCTTCCCTTCTTGCACCTCTAAGCACTCTTCCTCAGTGATCAATGCAAAGAAATAGAAGAAAACAATAGAATGGGAAAGATTAGAGATCTCTTCAAGAAAATTAGAGATACCAAGGGAACATTTCATGCAAAGATGGGCTCAATAAAGGATAGAAATGGTATGGACCTAACAGAAGCAGAAGATATTAAGAAGAGGTGGCAAGAATACACAGAAGAACTGTACAAAAAAGATCTTCATGACCAAGATAATCATGATGGTGTGTTCACTCACCTAGAGCCACAGATCCTGGAATGTAAAGTCAAGAGGGCCTTAGGAAGCATCACTACGAACAAAGCTAGTGGAGGTGATGGAATTCCAGTTGAGCTATTTCATATCCTAAAAGATGATGCTGTGAAAGTGCTGCACTCAAAATGCCAACAAATTTGGAAAACTCAGCAGTGGCCACAGGACTGGAAAAGGTCAGTTTTCATTCCAATCCCAAAGAAAGACAATGCCAAAGAATGCTCAAACTACCGCACAATTGCACTCATCTCACACGCTAGTAAAGTCATGCTCAAAATTCTCCAAGCCAGGCTTCAGCAATACGTGAACCATGAACTTCCAGATGTTCAAGCTGGTTTTAGAAAAGGCAGAGGAACCAGAGATCAAATTGCCAACATCTGCTGGATCATGGAAAAAGCAAGAGAGTTCCAGGAAAAACATCTATTTCTGCTTCATTGACTATGCCAAAGCCTTTGACTGTGTGGATCACAATAAACTGTGGAACATTCTGAAAGAGATGGGCATACCAGACCACCTGACCTGCCTCTTGAGAAACCTGTATGCAGGTCAGGAAGCAACAGTTAGAACTGGACATGGAACAACAGACTGGTTCCAAATAGGAAAAGGAGTACGTCAAGGCTGTATATTGTCACCCTGCTTATTTAACTTATATTCAGAGTACATCATAAGAAATACTAGGCTGGAAGAAGCACAAGCTAGAATCAAGATTGCTTGGAGAAATATCAATAACCTCAGATATGCAGATGACACCACCCTTATGGCAGAAAGTGAAGAGAAACTAAAAAGCGTCTTGATGAAAGTGAAAGAGGAGAGTGGAAAAAGTTGGCTTAAAGCTCAACATTCAGAAAACTAAGATCATGGCATCCGGTTCCATCACTTCATGGCAAATAAATGGAGAAACAGTGGAAACAGTGTCAGACTTTCTTTTTTGGGGCTCCAAAATTACTGTAGATGGTGATTGCAGCCATAATCTTAAAAGACGCTTACTCCTTGGAAGGAAAGTTATGACCAACATAGACAGCATATTACAAAGCAGAGACATTACTTTGTCAACAAAGGTCCGTCTGGTCAAGGCTATGGTTTTTCCAGTAGTCACGTGTGGAAGTGAAAGTTGGACTGTAAAGAAGGCTGAGCACCGAAGAATTGATGCTTTTGAACTGTCGTGTTGGAGAAGACTCTGGAGAGTCCCTTGGACTGCAAGGAGATCCAAACACTCCATCCTAAAGGAGATCAGTCCTGGGTGTTCATTGGCAGGACTGATGTTGAAGATGAAACTCCAATACTTTGGCCCCCTGATGCGAAGAGCTGATTCATTTGAAAAGACCCTGATGCTGGAAAAGATTGAAGGCAGGATGAGAAGGGGATGACAGAGGATGAGATGGTTGGATGGCATCACTGACTCAATGGACATGGGTTTGGGTGGACTCCAGCAGTTGGTGATGGACAGGGAGGCTTGGCGTGCTGTGGTTCATGGGGTCGCAGAGAGTCGGATACGACTGAGTGACTGAATGGAATGGAACTGAACTGAACTGAAGCGCTCTTCTCCACACTTCACTGTTTCAGTGAAACCACATTGCATTGTTTCCTAGTTCAAAACCCTCTGATGGCTTTCCATTCCAATTAGGGCAAATTTCTCACCACACTGACAAGCAGTGGTGTGCTGGTAGATGCTCAACAATGGGCTCTCAGGCAGGTGGAGCCCTGATTTGCAACATTTGCTAACTGTGGTATGTGTTCTCCCTCCACGGCCAGTTTCAAGCTTCTAACATGGCATCACTGAACAACAAGCGCTCCAGAGCCAGTCTGAGCTGGCTCCACCCCACACTGCACCAAGACCTCTCTGCCCCGGCTCACTCTGCTGGATTCCTGGCCTTTTCTTGGTTTCTTGAACAATACAAGCACACTCCTACCTCAGGGCCTTTGCACTTGTTCTTCCCTGTTGGGGATGCTCATCCCCCAGATCTGTGCATAACTTGCTTATCTCCTCATTCAATGCTCTGCTCAAATGTTACACAGAGGCCTTCCCTCATCAACTTGCCTAAGATATGCAAACCCCCACCTATGCAAAGTCCCCCACTTTGACTCCCTTGCTCTTCTTTAGTTTTCTCTAAGGTCACTAATCACTGTCTGATAATAAATGATAGACTTATTTACACTTTAGGAGAAAAGGGCGGCAGGGGTAAGATGGTTAGATAGCGTCACTGACTCAATGGACATGAACTTGAGCAAACTCCAGGAGGTAGTGGAGGACAGGGAAGCCTGGCCTGCTACAATCCAGGGGTTGCAAAGAATCAGACACAACTTAGTGACTGAACAGTAACAATTTATATGTAGTTTTCTATGTCATCAGTGTAACTTGTAGGACAGGCCTGGCTCAAAGAAGGCACTCAATAAATATTTGTTAGATAAGTAAATGAGTAGCTACCTCTCCTCTACATGTGATGAGCCCCATGTGAGGCCAGGGCCAGACCTCATGTGGTTCAGTGAAGGGACATGTGAAAATCCCACCAGCGTCTCAGGATGAGAGCCTTGAGTTATGAGCACCAAACCAGTTCTGGATGAGGCCCCAGGACTCCAGGGAGGAACCAGCCATCCACTAGGCAGGGTGAGTAGGCAGAGAAAAATTGATCCCACATGAGGAAAAACTACAAACTAAAATTCTGAAATGCAGGGGAAACCAGTGAATAAAGTTGAGAGTAACATCCATCTGTGAAAAGAGAATAATAAATTAGAAATTAAAAGTAGGCAGAAATGAAACAAAACCATTTAGAAACGCTGGGAATGAGAAATAAAGTTATTGAAATAAACTAAAGAGACAGACTACATCTAGCCTGGATGTGAAAGAAGATAGGATGAATTATTTGGAGGAGAAAACTGGGGATTTCACCCAGGATGCAGCAAGAGATAAAGAGATGAATTATGGGAACAAACAGTATAGAAGTTAGAAGGGTTTTAACACAATAGATATGTTGCAGACACTGTTGGTGCCTGACCAACACCAGCAGTCACCTGAAAACAGACCTGTGCAAAAGAACAGCTCCCTGCATCTCTGTTTGAGTGCATTTTCTGGCTGCAGGGGCATTCTGGCACAGGGGCAGGAAGAGTTAGCCCTAGAAAAGACCCTCAGCCAGAAGGGGACAGAAGTTCAAGGATAAATGTGCCGGCTTCCTTGTTCCTTGGTTGGGCAATTAAACAGACTGCCTCACGCAGTTTCCCATAGGTCCCACAGCAGGACAGAGTCTGTAGCTAAAAGGAAGACTGAGAAACGTAGTCTTTATTCCAAGTGGTCATGTGCCTAATTAAAAGCCAGAAATTCTATTACTGAGGAAAAAGGGGAAAATGGACTCTGAGAGATAACTGATATTCTGTGCCCCAAGCAGAAAGAGACATGGAATATCAGTTGGCAGACTGCTATGCAGGAGTTGCAGGAGAACAGAGGGGATGCGAAAGAAGCAAGATGAAAGAATAAAGGCTGAGAATTTCCCAGAATTAAAGGGAGATATGAGAGCTCAGATTCAGAGTGCATACTCCATGCTGAACAGAACAAATAAAAGTAAATTCACAGCTAGCCATGCTGTAGTGAAACTATAGCTTATCAAGGGTAAAGGAAGAAACACAGAAGCTGCTACAAAGGAGCCCCAGGCTCCTGGGACCCCACCAGAACCAGGTTTCATGCTGATGAGTCTGGCTCTCATCCTCGATGCTGATGGGGGTGGTCACACCCAGTCACTGAGCCAGCGTGAATCTTGGTCCTGGCTTCACTCAGGCCTCATCTAGCTTTCTCTCTCTGAGGGAGCCGAAGTCCTGACTCCTGACCCCTCCCCCTGCTTCCGTGCCCAGACCCAGAGCTTCATGCTTCAGAGCCCTTTGTGTCCCTGTTGCATTTCTTGTCCATAAAGATGTTTATCCTTGTTTCAACGTAGCTATTTCTGCCTTGAATTTCTCTTTTTATGTCATTTCTCTGAGTTTTGGGCTTCACAGCAGTGCTTCCCCAGTGGCTCAGTGGTGAAGAATCTGCCTACAACATGGGAACCGCAGGAGACATGGGTTTGATCCCTGGGTCGGGAAGATCCTTGTATCGGGAAGATTCCCAGTATCCTTGCCTGGAAAATCCCATGGACAGAGGAGCCTGGCAAGCTCCAGGGGGCCACCAAGAACCGGACACGATTGAAACAACTTAGCACACATGCTCTGAGTTTAGTGCATGTATGTGGGATTCAGAACACAAACCTACAGTACCATCTTGACCAGAAACTTCTGGGCCCTTTGAGTCCCCATAGCATGGAGACAGTCTGCTTGTGATAGGACCGTATTCAGCAGCTAGAAATGCAGATATGGGAAAGGAAGGAGTCCGCCTTTCTAGATGCTTCTTTTTTCTTTTCCAAGGAGACACAGGCCCTGGAGGACCCCAAACACCCCTGACTAAAGCATACTGGGCCTCCTGGCCTCCCTGCCTCCCGGTTCACTGCGCCCTGACTCTCCCAAGTCATTCCATCACGGGGCTTCCTGCCAACACTCCACCTCAAAGGTCTCCACTGACGTGAGGCTTGAGGTGTTCACAGCTATATTTGAATTTCAACAAGGGACTCATAAAGATGTTTTCATCTTTGAAATGTACAGCAATGGAATTCAAACAGCGGAATGACAGGCTGTGTGTGGGGTCGATTGGCTGGGTCAGAGACATCACACCTGGCTGGCGGGGAGAGATTTCTGACGACAGGAGCTGTCCAACAAGGAGTGGGCTGCTGTCACTGAGGGAAGTCAAGCGGGGGACGGCTGACCTTCCACTGGGCACCAGGTGGGGCCCTGGATGTGGCGAGGATTCTGGGAGAAACAAAGGCAACAGTTCCACAAACCTTCCCGTGCCCTGAAAGGCATCACTGAAATGTTCTTACTGTTCTAAGAAGCCACACTGCTACTCTGAGAGCCAGCCTCCCTCCTCATCCTCATGAATATCCAAAAGCACACCCTCCGCTGCCACCAGTGCGCCCTGAGAACTGGGTGTCTCATTCCCCTTTTGGGGGGTCTCATCTGTGGAGGAAAGGGTTGGACTCAACCCTAGCGATTCTTAGAGGCTCCACCAGCAGAGAGAGCTCAGAGTCTAGGCGATGTCGGGTGTCCACACGGCTCCCGAGACCTTGGCCTCCTCCTCAGCCTCCTCCTCAGTCACCCCGTGCGCCCCTCAGGCCTACCCACCTGTGTGACCCATTCTGAACAGGTGACCCCGCCTGCCAAACGACCGCGCTTCAGAACCTGTGCTAACATTAGTGGCTTACAGTTACCATAGCACTGAGATTTACTTTCTCTTCTAATTTAAAAATACTAACGGAATTGCTGTTTTGGTCTGTGTTTTAAAGCATTTTCCTCAATGCTACCACATTTGTGATGCCTTTAAATTTTACTCTGAAAGGTAAATACGATGCCGGAAAGACTTTCTTGGGGGAAAAAAGTACGTATTTTCCCCCCCAGTTGTGGTGGGGCTCAAAAACTTTTATAGCATGATTGGTAGCATAGAAGAGATTTTACAGCATGATTGGTGGCATTTAAGGGACTTTTCTTAAGGTCCTTTTTAGCGTTAATCTCCCTTACTGGCCCCAGCAGGTGAAGGCCGGGTTCCTTGCAGGCCAGTGTACTTGTGGCTGTTTTGAGAAAGGAAGGGACTTCAAATTTATGGAGCACTGTATGCTTCAGAGCGCTGTCTCTTGTAATATGTATGGGAACCAATTTTACAGATGAGAAATCTAGGCCCAGAGAAGTAAAGTGACTTGCTCACAGCCACACAGCTGAAGGGCAGAGAGCACTACCCTCTCAGCCATACTCTCTCCAAATCCTCCAGTTGGTTTCTGTTCAGGCTTCTGTTCTCCAGGAGGATTTCTGCTTATGCAAGAATTTCTATTTGGATTGTATCCTATAGGTAATTACATAAACTGTAGGTAATGACATATGGTTTTCTAGTAGTCATGTATGTATGTGAGAGTTGGACCATAAAAAAAGCTGAGCACTGAAGCACTGATGCTTTTGAACTGTGGTGTTGGAGAAGACTGTTGAGAGTCTCTTGGCCTGCAAGGAGATCAAGCCAGTCAATCCTAAAGGAAATTGACCCTGAATATTCATTGAAAGGACTGATACTGAAGCTGAAGCTCCAGTACTTTGGCTCCCTGATGTGAAGAACTGATTGATTGGAAAAGACCCTGATGCTGGGAAAGATTGAAGGCGGGAGGAGAAGGGGACGACAGAGGATTCTCGAGATGGTTGGATGGCATCACCAACTCAATGGGCATGAGTTTGAGTAAACTCTGGGAGTTGGTGATGGACAGGGAAGCCTGGCATGCTGTCGTCCATGGGTTCGCAAAGATTTGGACATGACCGAGCAACTGAACTGACTGAATGACATTTTAGGACTTCCCAGGTGTCTGGCTCAGCAGTAAAGAATCCGCCTGCAATGCAGGACACACGGGTTGATCCCTGGGTCAGAAGGATCCCCTGGAGGAGGGCAGGGCAACCCACTCCAATATTCTTGCCTGGAGAACCCCATAGACAGAGAAGCCTAGTGGGCTACTGTTCATGGGGTTGCGGAGTCCGATGCGACTGAAGTGACTTAGCATAATGACACTTTGAGATAACTTTTCTGACTACAAGAATAATATGCGATCTGTTTCTTGCTAACTTTATTTGGGTAACTTTTTATGTCCAAATTATTACAGATTCATAGGAAGTTGCAAAAATCATACAAGGAGGTCACATGACCCTTTGCCTAGTTTCCCACGGTGTTGCCATATCAAAGTCAGGACACTGACAGTGCAGCCTGTGTCATTTTATCACAGGTCCAGATTTCTGTAAGCACTGCTGCTCTCAAGGCAGAGGACTATTCCAGCACCACAAAGAAATCTCTGCAGCTACTTGTAGAACCACTCCTATCCACTTTCCTCCCACAATCCCTCACCCCGGGCAATTATGACTCTTCTCCCCGTTTCCACAGTTCTATCATTTCTAGGGAGTCATATAAATGGAATCATGCAGTATGTAACCTTTGGAGACGGATTATTTTCACTCAGTGAAATGCCTTGAAATCCATCCAGTTGTTGCGCGTAGTGATAGTTGGTTCCTTTTTATTGTTAAGTAGTATTCCATCTGTGGTCAGTCTTTTTTTAAAGAAAAATTGCACATACAGAAAATATGCAAATATTTATATACAAAATATACCAAAAAATATACAGAAAAAAACCCCAAACACCCAGATTAGGGCGGGGGCGGGGGAGGTCTCCTAACTTCCAGGGCGGACCGTCTGCAGACGCGCGAGACGAGGCAGGGAGAAGGCGAGCCGTCTGCCCCGGGCCCTGCTGCTCCCTCTCCGCAGCTCTGTGGGGCTCCATCTGGCCGCTGCTGCCTCTCCCCGTGCATCCCTGTCTCTTTTCTTTCCCCCTCTCTTTCTCCTCGCCCTGTGTGTCTCCATCTGTCTCTGAGTCATTCTCCCTCTTTTTCTCAAACCACAAAACACGGCTAAATGCAATTTCCATTGAGTGCAGAATCTTGTGTCTGTACTTCATTATTCTGTCTGGATTTGTACATGTTTTCAATTGCATAATTCCCCTCCTTCCTCATTTTCTCCCCAAGACTTTCTCCCACATAATATGAGCATTTGGGGGCCAGCTTTTGACGGTTCTGCCTTTGAATGCTGTAAAAAGTAGAGTGAGTGCCTCTTTCAGTCCTGTACCACCAGGGAAGCATGGTTGGCAAGTTCCCTGGGGTTCCTGCTGGGCTTTGTCCCTTAGGCCAGTCCTGGGGGAGGGAGGCCCCTTTATCTGCTCCTGAGAAGGCCAAGGCTTCAGCTATAGCACCGGCCTTGGAAGAGTTCAAAGAGCATCCTGACGGCCAGCTCCAGGCCTTCCACCTGCCGGTGACCACAGCATCAGATTCAAACTCCCCTCTCTGCTCTTTAGAGCCTTTAACATTTGGACTGAACCCATTTGTTTATTCTTTCAGCCAGAAAGGCTGGGCAGTATACTAGCTTCTTGCTCCAGTAGCCATCGCAGTTCTGAAACAGGTTGATAAATAATAACCTAAATATCCAACAAGAAGAGAATAACTCAATATGTTGTAAGATATCCTAAAGGAACAACAATTACAACATCATTAAAAGTCATAGCTTGGAGAGTTTTCAGAGTGGGACGATACTTATGATATGCTGTGACAGTCCTAATGATGTAAAGATACACAGGCATGGAAAAATGACTTCAAGAATAGGCACCAGGGTGTTAACAGCTCTTATTTCTGGATTGTGGGATTATAGATGACTTTTAAAATTTTTCTTAATGTTTGCAATAAGCACGTTTTATCTTTATAATCAGAAACAAATATGCATTATTAAAACTACATGAACTCTGCTGGATAAAAAGTCATTTCCACAGCTTTCTGCTCAAGTGTTGGAGGGCTTCTGTGTCTATCCTCCCCCAGAACTCCGAGGGGAGGGCAGACCCCTGTCCAGGCATCTTTCCTCCAGCTCACGCCTCCGCTGCTGTGCCAGGGTAGGGGGGTAGGAGTGGAGGTGAAGCACAGTCTGCATTGTAACTGTGTGTCTGCCCTGTTCCCACTCCCAGCTGTGGTTACAAACGGAGTTTGCGGAGTGGGCAGGTCCTGCCTGATGTCTCTGCATCTCTGCATCGCACCTCTGAAGTCAGGTGCTGCCCCACTCCCCGGATGCAGTGTCCCTGGTCCTCCTCAAAGTGGATTAGACAATCCCCATGGCCCCTGTGTACCCAGCACACACCCTTCAGAAGAACAGCCATGCAGTCTTGACCTGGCAGCTTGGAGCTGGCAGGGACATGAGCCTTCCAGACATATATAGGTAGCCCAGAGGTTCCCTGGTTCTAGTTCATTGTACTGGAAAGAACATAGAGCTCTAGAAATCCGCAACTCTGCCATGAACCCCTTCGTGAGAGAAGAGAACCCAAGAGAAGGCTATCAGTACCATTTGCCATATAGAAAGTTACCTACAGTTGTGTGGGTCACAGTTTTTTGACCATGGGATTTTTGAGCCAGTTCTGTGGACAAGCAACTGTCACCTGTAGTCTGGCCGCCACAGGGGTGGCTTGGGGCTGGGCTCCGGAACCATTCTGCCTTGGTTCCTATCCTAGCTCCACCACCTTGGGCAAGTTTCTTCCCTTCTCTGTGCCTCAGTTTCCCCAAATGAAAAGTGGGGGTAATGATAGTACCTACTTCCTAGAGTCATTGTCAAGGTTAAGAAGCTGATGCGTGCAAAGGCGGAGAACGGTGCCTGCCTCAGAGTAGGCTGCAGTGAATGTTAGCTATTATTCTTATTATCCTGCCTTGCGTTCATGGGGCATGGGAACATTTGACATGGGGGCTCTCCCAGGAAGACCCAGATGTAAGTCTCTGTGATGAATGCCAAATGAGGATTACCAACGAAGAGCTCTGCCTCCAATCCATTCCTGAGTGGGGTGGGGTAAAGAAATACAGGCTGGGCAGGGAGAATGGACCAGGCTTCTTCGGAAATGGTAGAAGCCCAGCCAGGACGGGGAGTCCACGCGTGGGGGTGGAACAGAGATCATTTCCAATCTGTGTTTGCAGTGCCTGTCCATTTGCAGATGCTGTTTTCTTACGCCACCCTGCAGGGCAGGTTCCCATTAGGTGAGGAAACGGAAACGGCTCAGATTGGGCCGTGACTTGCTCTGTACCCTGCACCTGGGACGGTTGGAGCTGAGATTTGAATCCAGGGCCATGCCAGTTTATCTGGACCTTTGCTGGCCCTTGCCTGGGCCAAGGAAGCCTCTGTTCCAGGGTGAGGGTGGGGAGGTCCAAGGTCTGAGGGGGGACCTGGCGGGGGAAACCCGGCACCAGGAGTGGTGCTGGGCAGACACAGGGGGAAAGAGCAGAAAGTAGGTCAGTCACACGGGAGACAGAGCATGAAATTAACAAGCACATGGGGCTGGAGGAGTCACCTTCCAGGGGAGCGAGGAGGAAGAATGCAGCCCCTTGGTGGGGTGGGGGGTGGGGCGGGGGTGCTGCAGGGCTGGAGCAGGTGGGGGAAGTAGGTTGCCCCACCAGTGTTTTCTTTCCCTGGCCTGACATTGGGGGGCAGGATGGGAAAATGATGGGGGAGTAGGAGGGTAGAGAGTGGAAGGTGGGATCGCCAGATACAGGCTCCCTGAGGGCAGGACCATGTTTGCTTTCTTCATGGCTGACGGAACCTTTTTTTTTTTTTGGCTGCATGCATCGGGTCTTGGTTGCAGCACGTGGGTTTTTTTGTTGCATGACCAACTCTTGCTGCCTAGGACAGTAGCCGCATACAGTGAGCATATCTGAATGAATATCTGTTCAGAAATAGCTCTGCTATGTATATTATCAGTGACTTGGGGAAATAAGCCCTTTGTTCCTTGTTGGTACTGAGGAGCTTCACCAGAATTTGGTAGCATTTGCTGAGTACCTGCTGTGTACTAGCCCCAAGCTAGGTGCTGGGGACACCAGGATGTACAAGATACATGTCTTCCCTTACAAACTTCACCATCCAATGGAAAGACAGGTTAGCAAACGATTGTAATACCATGTGCTAAACATGAAGATGCACAGTTGAGACACAGAGAAGAGACAGTTCTGTTGAGGGTGTGCTCAGAGTACAACTTCTTAGAGAAATGACTCAAAAGGTGGACTGAAGGTTGAGGACAGGCCCACATTATGACTTTCATGGGTCCTAGGTGCTTTTGTCTTCGTGTGCCTCTGCCTACACACACACACTCACTCATGTGCATGCGTGAGAAAATGACAAGTAAACATTAGTTTTTAAAACTATTTATTTATTTGGATGCACAAGGCCTTAGTTGTGGCACACAGGATTTTGATCTTAGTTGCGGCAGGTAGGATCTCGTTCCCCTACCAGGGACCAGACCTGGGTCCCCCACATTGGGAGCACGGAATCTGAACGAACTGATCACCAGGGAGGTCCCTATATTATTAAAATTAAATAATGCACAAGTGATGCCCACACACATACAATTTGTATTTTGTGACTTAAATTGAAGAAAGTAGGGAAAACCACTAGACCATTCAGATATGACCTAAATCAAATCCCTTATGATTATACAGTGGAAGTGAGAAATAGATTTAAGGGACTAGATCTGATAGAGTGCCTGATGAACTCTGGACGGAGGTTCATGACATTGTACAGGAGACAGGGACCAAGACCATCCCCATGGAAAAGAAATGCAAAAAAGCAAAATGGCTGTCTGAGGAGGCCTTACAAATAGCTGTGAAAAGAAGAGAGGCAAAAAGCAAAGGAGAAAAGGAAAGTTATAAGCATCTGAATGCAAAGTTCCAAAGAATAGCAAGGAGAGATAAGAAAGCCTTCCTCAGTGATCAATGCAAAGAAATAGAGGAAAACAACAGAATAGGAAAAACAAGAGATCTCTTCAAGAAAATTAGAGATATTAAGGGAACATTTCATGCAAAGATGGGCTCGATAAAGGACAGAAATGGTAGGGACCTAACAGAAGCAGAAGATATTAAGAAGAGGTGGCAAGAAAACACAGAAGAACTGTACAAAAAAGATCTTCACGACCAAGATAGTCACGATAACATGATCACTGACCTAGAGCCAGACATCTTGGAATGTGAAGTCAAGTGGGCCTTAGAAAGCATCACTACGAACAAAGTTAGTGGAGGTGATGGAATTCCAGTTGAGCTATTTCAAATCCTGAAAGATGATGCTGTGAAAGTGCTGCACTCAATATGCCAGCAAATTTGGAAAACTCAGCAGTGGCCACAGGACTGGAAAAGGTCAGTCTTCATTCCAATCCCAAAGAAAGACAATGCCAAAGAATGCTCAAACTACCGCACAATTGCACTCATCTCACACGCTAGTCAAGTCATGCTCAAAATTCTCCAAGCCAGGCTTCAGCAATATGTGAACCGTGAACTCCCAGATGTTCAAGCAGGTTTTAAAAAAGGCAGAGGCACCAGAGATCAAATTGCCAACATCCGCTGGATCATGGAGAAAGCAAGAGAGTTCCAGAAAAACATCTATTTCTGCTTCATTGACTATGCCAAAGCCTTTGACTGTGTGGATCACAATAACCTGTGGAACATTCTGAAAGAGATGGGAATCCCAGACCACCTGACCTGCCTCTTGAGAAACCTGTATGCAGGTCAGGAGGCAACAGTCAGAACTGGACATGGAACAACAGACTGGTTCCAAATAGGAAAAGCAGTACGTCAAGGCTGTATATTGTCACCTTGCTTCTTTAACTTATATGCAGAGTACATCATGAGGAACGCTGGGCTGGAAGAAGCACAAGCTGGAATCAAGATTGCTGGGAGAAATATCAACAATCTCAGATATGCAGATGACACTACCCTTATGGCAGAAAGTGAAGAGGAACTAAAAAGCCTCTTGACGAAAGTGAAAGAGGAGAGTGAAAATGTTGGCTTGAAGCTCAACATTCAGAAAACAAAGATCATGGCATCTGGTCCCATCACTTCATGGGAAATAGATGGAAAAACAGTGGAAACAGTGTCAGACTTTATTTTTTTGGGCTCCAAAATCACTGCGGATGCTGATTGCAGCCATGAAATTAAAAGACGCTTACTCCTTGGAAGGAAAGTTATGACAAACCTTGATAATATATTAAAAAGCAGAGACATTACTTTGCCAACAAAGGTCCATCTAGTCAAGGCTATGGTTTTTCCCGTGGTCATGTATGGATGTGAGAGTTGGACTGTGAAGAAAGCTGATCGCCGAAGAATTGATGCTTTTGAACTGTGGTGTTGGAGGACTCTTGAGAGTCCCTTGTACCACAAGGAGATCCAACCAGTCCATTCTAAGGGAGATTGATCCTGGGTGTTCATTGGAAGGACTGATGCTAAAGCTGAAACTGCAATACTTTGGCCACCTCATGAGACGAGTTGACTCACTGGAAAAGACTCTGATGCTGGGAAAGGTTGGGGGCGGGAGGAGAAGGGGACGACTGAGAATGAGATGGCTGGATGGCATCACCGACTCTGTGGACATGAGTTTGAGTGAACTCCGGGAGTTGGTGATGGACAGGGAGGCCTGGCGTGCTGTGATTCATGGGGTCGCGGAGAGTCGGACACGACTGAGCGACTGAACTGAACTGAACTGATTTTGTGACTTTGCCGGCATAAACACAAATTATTAATGCTACATAGTAAAGCATTTTATTTGACCTAAAAGTTCATTTATTTCCTTCTCATTTTAAGAGAAGTGAAAACATTTCTGTGGATCCCTATAAGTGTTGTCCCACATGACGGTACCTGCTGTGTCTAACAGACCAGCTGGTCCAGGTTGAGAAGGAATTGGCTCAGCTCACCAGATGGGCAAAGCACGACCAGTAGAAGGAGCATCTCATGCTCACAGAGGCGTGAGGGTGTCAGCACTTTCCAGCAGGAGCACATTGTCCTGTGAGGTGGGACACTGGGTGTTTGAAAAGACTGGCGGGAGTTGAAGTAGGAAATGTTGGGTGGAGGCACACAGGCTTGGAGGCCCTGTTATGTGCATGTTCAGCTCAGGCTTGAAACAATTGCAGAGGCTCTGGAATAGGGTTCAGAGGTTGCTGGTGAGACCGGCAGATTTTTGAACCTGGATTCTGGAATGCCCTGCTGGGATGGTGATGGGTCCTGGCTAAGGTCTCTCCCAGCTCTGGGGACTCCCCACCTGCCCTGGCTAGGGCAAGGCCGAGGGGCTGGGGTGGGACAGGGGGAGCAGTGAGAATTCAGCTGGCTCCTAGTTTCTCTCCGCAGGGCAATTTGGGAGGCCTTTGGGCTGGAGCAACTTTCTAGAACTGCTTCTGAACCCTGGACAGGAGGGATGCAGGGTGGTTTGGTGGAGAGGCCATGGGCTCTGGTAAGAGTTTGCTGCTGCTGCTGCTAAGTCGCTTCAGTTGTGTCCGACTCTGTGCGACCCCAGAGACGGAAACCCACCAGGCTCCCCCGTCCCTGGGATTCTCCAGTCAAGAACACTGGAGTGGGTTGCCATTTCCTTCTCCAATGCATGAAAGTGAAAAGTGACAGTGAAGTCGCTCAGTCGTGTCTGATTCTTAGCGACCCCATGGACTGCAGCCTATCAGGGTCCTCTGTCCATGGGATTTTCCAGGCAAGAGTACTGGAGTGGGGTGCCATTGCCTTCTCCGGATAAAAGGTTGACCAGAGCTCAAATCACAGAGATGCCACCTATAAGCCAGGTGACTCTGGACACAAGGCTTCACATTGTGAGTCTCACTCGGTTCCTTTGTGAATAGAGGATGTAGCTTCTCCCTGCGGGGCTGTTACAGGGATCCCATGGGGTCTGTACAAGGCTAGGACGGGGTACAGACACAGAGGGGGCTCCTTCAGGAGAGTCACTGAGCACACACGTGTTCTCTCAGTGTTCACTGAAAGGCACCAGGGATGCGGCAGAAACAGCACGGGCACTGCTCTGCTCCCAAGGAGCTGCTTCCTCACCCTGCACATCTTCTCGAATCATCATGGCCTGTTGCTCTTCTGGGCCAGATCCTGCTCCTCCAGCATCCCACTGGCTGTGGCCCAACTAGGGCCATGGTTAACAGAGATTTTCCGGGAGGCAATCCTCGCCAGTAGGGCCCCTGAAACTGAAGACGCTCCAACCAGCTAATCTGTCACCTTCAATAGGAAGATTGTTCGATGTCTGTCCAGTACTTTACACGTGTTCACAAAAGCCCATTAGGGACTGCCAGGGATTGTGCTTCTGGTTTACAGATGAGGAAGGGAGGAGAGGGGACATATCCCAGGGCACAGGGAGTAAGTAGAGAGCTAAGACTTGAACCCACGTTGGGCTGATTCTAAAGCTCAGGGCCGGCTCTGATTCAGGTGTGATTGTGGTCTGTGACCCGAAGGGAAAAGTGGCCCCACGGGTAAAGGTGGTTTGAGCCCCTTCTCCTGGGGCCTTCTGACCTCCAGCCCCATCAGCCCTGCCAGCGAGGAGGAGGGTGGGGCCTGCAGGGTGGAGTGCCCTCCCAGGGTCAGGGAGACCCAGAGGGCCCTGGTCTGGTCTTCGCCTATCAGCAGACACTTCTGAATGGCCTCACGTGTGCACGGCGGGCACTGGGTGTGCAGGGGAGAATCTGATGCTTCTCACCCCTCCAGGAGCTCACAGTTTCCTCACCATGGCACTCGTGACACTGGAGGCTGGATAAATCTCACGGGAGGCTGTGCATTACAGGGTGTGGAGCAGCGTCTCTGGTCTCTGCTCACTAAAGGCCAGGACATGTGCTCGGTCACTTCAGTTGTGTCCGACTCTTAGCGACCCCATGGACTGTAGCCCCCTAGACTCCTCAGTCTGTGGGAGTCTCCATGCAAAAGTCCTGGAGAGGGTTGCCATGCCCTCCTCCAGGGGATCTTCCTGACCCAGGGATCAAACTCGTGTCTCCTGTGTCTCCTGCATTGCAGGCAGATTCTTTACCACTGAGCCACTGGGGAAGCTTCTAACATCCTCCTCATTGTGACACCAAAAATGTCTCCAGGCACTGCCAAATGTCCCTTGGAGGCAAGTTCCCCCTGGTTGAGAGCCACTGGCTTAAGGAGAGAGGGAGGCTGACATATCAAGACCGTGTGTTGGCTGCTATGCCAGAGGTGAACACGAGTGCCTTCTGACCCAGAGACAGGAAAGGCTTCTGGGAAACTGGAGCTGACGGTGGCAAGGCCAAAGTTGTGTAGCAAGCGCCCAGGATCCCTGTGTCCTGCTCTGTGCTTCCCTCCCGACCCCCTCACGGCTCCTCTTCCCCCAGACCCCCTCACGGCTCCTCTCCCCCCGGCTCTTCTGACACAAGTGCTTCGGCTCTGGGAAGCAGCCACACTGGTCTGAGCAGTCTGGTTTTCTCGGTCCCCACTTGGTCTCATGGTCCTGCTGTCGAGTGGGTGCCCTATAAGCTTTCACACATGTTAAGAAAGACTCAACTTGTTCCCTGGGATAGCCCTCCGCAAGCTGACTGGGTGGCCACTTAAGTACTGTGCTTATGCTAAGAACAACCCTTCAACAAGTGCTTCAGCATAAGGACTTCCAGGTCCCTGGCTCCCTGGGAGTTGCTGAAACGTGGGAAGGAGAAAGCTCTGCGGCCTGCGAGCAAGCATGGCACACTGGGCTCGCCCAGTTCGTCCCTGGAAGCAGCTGTGTGACCACCCAGATGCAAGTCCTTCCTTCTGCGGAGCTTCTGCTTCCTCATCTACCAAGCGGGCACAGCCACCTCCCCACCCAGGCTCCTCCCAGTGTTACCTTTGGGAGCAACATTGTTTCCTAGGAAAACCTTTAATAGAGAGAAAAGTCTCCTCCATGTTCATTGTTGTCTGAGTTTACAAGAGGCAATGCAGGGTCAGTGTCCTGGTTTTGTTCTTTCTTTTAAAAATTGTGATTTGAATAGTAATCCACACATTTAACAGATTTATTCAGCCCTGACTGTATGCCAAGAACTCAGCAGCCGATGCATGGAACAGGAGAAAGGCTGAGAGGAGTAAGTCAGGTGTGTTAGGTGGTAACAAATGGGAGAGGAGAGAAAACAGAATCTTGTGGGAAAGGTGGGGTGGGCGTGGGGGAGGTTGAAATTTTAGGTGGGGAAGACCCCTCTGGGAGGTGAGATTTGAGTGAAAACCCAAAGGCAGTGAGACAGCGGGTTATGCCAATGTCATTCCAGACAGAGGGAACATCAGCCCCTGCACCCAGATGTTTGGAAACAGTGAGGAGACCAACGTGGTGGTGGTGGGGGGTGGGGGGCTGGGAGGTGAGCAGTGAGGTGGGGGAGGGGAGGGGACGGGAGGGGAGGGGAGGGAAGGTGGAGGGCGGCAGGTCCAAGTGGCTTCCGCAAGGCCGCGGTGTGGACTGTGGCTCTTCCTCCAGGCTGGAGGCCAGTGCTGGGTTCTGATGGAGGAGCGACGGGACTTCTCTGAAGGACTTGCTGAGACCAGACCTGCCTGGTATCAGGTGTTTCTCATACTTTGTTGCTAATCCCCTGCTGCTGCTGCTGCTAAGTCACTTCAGTCGTGTCCGACTCTATGCAACCCCATAGACGGCAGTCCACCAGGCTGCGCCATCCCTGGGATTCTCCAGGCAAGAACACTGGAGTGGGTTGCCATTTCCTTCTCCAATGCATGAAAGTGAAAAGTGAAAGTGAAGTCGCTCAGTCGTGTCCGACTCTTAGCGACCCTATGAACTGCAGCCTACCAGGCTCCTCCGTCCATGGGATTTTCCAGGCAAGAGTACTGGAGTGGGGTGCCATTGCCTTCTCTGCTAATCCTCTAAGAACCCAGTTGAAAAAGTTCATTCCAAGTCGCAGGTAGTTCAGAGCTTCTCTCAGACGGGGGGGCTTGGGATGGTCCAGCTGAGCCCCTGACAGAGCCAGGATTTGACCCTCACTCTGTCTGAGCCCCCAGAGTTCATCCAGACCATTCCACAGCCCATGGCCAGATCCCGCTCCATTCTAAGGGTCACAGTGATTTAAGACTATTTCTACCTCACTAAAGAGGGGTTGTTGAAGACTTCAGTTCAGTCCAGTTCAGTTCAGTCGCTCAGTCGTGTCCGACTCTTTGCGACCCCATGCATGCCAGGCCTCCCTGTCCATCACCAACTCCTGGAGTTCACCCAAACCCACCTCCATCGAGTCGGTGATGCCATCCAGCCATCTCATTCTCTGTCGTCCCCTTCTTCTCCTGCCCCCAATCCCTCCAAGCATCAGAGTCTTTTCCAGTGAGTCAACTCTTCACATGAGGTGGCCAAAGTATTGGAACTTCAGCTTTAGCATCAGTCCTTCCAATGAACACCCAGGATTGATCTCCTTTAGAATGGACTGGTTGGATCTCCTTGCAGTCCAAGGGACACTCAAGAGTCTTCTCCAGCACCACAGTTCAAAAGCATCAATTCTTCGGCGCTCAGCTTTCTTCACAGTCCAACTCTCATATCCATACATGACCACGGGAAAAACCATAGCCTTGACTAGATGGACCTTTGTTGGCAAAGTAATGTCTCTGCTTTTTAATATGCTGTCTAGGTTGGTCATAACTTTCCTTTCAAGGAGTAAGCGTCTTTTAATTTCATGGCTGCAATCAGCATCTGCAGTGATTTTGGAGCCCCCCAAAATAAAGTCTGACACTGTTTCCACTGTTTCTCCATCTATTTCCCATGAAGTGATGGGACCAGATGCCATGATCTTAATTGAAGACTTACTCATCTCTTATGTGCTAATGGTCACTCCACCTAGACATGCCCTTGGGGAAAAAAAAAAGGATAAAAGAACTTGTTAGAATCAGGAGGCTGGGCCGGAGCTCTGGTTTGGACTCTGCCACAGGGTTGCTACTTGACCTTCTTAGTTTCCTGGTCTTGAAAATCCCTGCGCTGCCTTCCTCAAGGTAGCGGTGAGGACAGAAAAAACAGATAAGATCAGGAGCAGCTCTGACAGACAGGGAACCCCCACATCCGGTCTGCATCCTCCGCAAAGCTGCAGTGGAGGCCGAGTGCCCCTAGGTGGCGCAGTTTTCCTAATCTGAGCCCCAGCAGAGGCTGCCAAAGCGGGTAGGAAGATTTGGGGGAGACGGAGGGGCAAAAATGATATTGGAAATCAACGCAGTGGGAGTTGGAGGTAGGATTCTTCAGCTGGTGATCTCTGCTGTTCCTCCAAAGGGTGCCATGGGAGTTAGTGGGCAGGGAGGCCCAGCCACCCGTCCTGCTATGAGAGCCTGGAGGCTGCAACCCTTGGGGTCATGTGTCGAACAGCTGAGGGTGTATTTATCCTTTCTCTTGTCCAGATGAGCAAGCTGAAGGCTGGAGGAGAGGCGGCTTGCCTAGTCACCCTAGAAGTCAGGGACAGAGCTGCTGCCAGCTGGCTCCTCTACTGATTAAATGCTCCCTGGTAGGACCTTTGATGAAAGCCTGTAGTGCCACCTCCTGGGGTGGCCTCCACCCCTCCCAGCATTTCTTCCTGGGCTGGCCCTTCTTCCTCTGACTCCGTGGATGTTCTCAGGAAAGGCTGGGAGAGCAATCATTAGCTCCTCTTATAAAAAGTTTGGTCTCTGGGTAGTAGAAGGATACTGACCAAGGGGCAGGAGTCTTGGGCAGTAGCTCTGTCGCTGCCTTGGGCACATGATTCTTCTCTCTCTGCTTTCTGTGCTCTTATCTGTAAAGTGGGGTGGGACAGAGAGAGAAGGTTGGGCTGAATATGGCCAAGGTCAGTCTCTAAGTTGTACTGGAGGCTTCACTTCTGTCCATCAGGGAACAGGGTGGGGAGGGAAGGGCTCCATTTCTCTCATTTAAGAAACATGGGGGAGTGGACTGCGTGATGTGTCATCTTGGCTCTGATGTCTGGCTTGGCACGGTTGAGACGTGGTCACAGAGACCAGAGGCATCCCCTTGGAGATGCCAACACATGCTGACCACCTCCATCCTGGGAAGTCATGTTTTCTTCCCTTAATGGCCTCCGGAAGTGATCCAGCAGACTGGGACTGTGGGCTCCCCAGCAGGACCGCCCCCCTTCAGAGATAGTTCTGGAGGCATGAGGGAGAGAAACTCTTCCTCCCCTTCATGGGGTTGAAACCCATCTATGTATCCAGAGGGTGTTCCTTCTGGAGCTTGATTACTAACCTCCTGGCTCCCTGGTCAGACAAGCCTCTCAGTGACCTTGGGCTCTTTCCAAAATCAAATCTTCCTTCAAAGGAAACAGGAGGTTGGTCACCACTGAAGAAATTCAGAGAATGACAGCTGGAGGGAAGAGTTGGGGGGCAGGTCGAGAAGCCCTGATTTATTGTCAACCAGCCAGGTAAAGGCCCTTTCCCATATATTAGTTAATTTATCTCCATCAACCACAAATTAAGTATCAATTCCCTGTTTTCAGATGAAGAACCATTGAGGACATGAGTAATTTTTCCCACAGTTGTACTGTTAGTGAATGGAGGAGTGGGGGTCCAATCCAAGTCTCTGAGTCCACAGCCCACCCTGTGTCCCTTGAACACACCGAGGGGTAACAGAGCCAGGGTCAGCAGGCTTGGACACTGGCCACAACTTTTTACGGTTAAGTGACAGCTAACCTTGATAGTATTTTATAGTTTCCAATAAAGTGTTAATCATGCAGAGCCTATTTGATTCTCAGATCAGCTCATCGTACAGATGAGGAGACGGAGACTCATGTAGGGCTAGTGGCCTACCCAACCGTGGTCACACAGTGGCTGGGCTGGCTTTGGATCAGGTCCTTTGCCCCTTTGGTGTCTGTGCAACTCATAAAGAAAGCTGGTTCTTTGACAAGTCAAGCTTCTTCTCTTGGATTCATTTTTCGTCTGTGACAATAAAGGATTGGATCAAATTATTAATAGAAGGCAAGCAGTAGTTTCCAGACCCTTTTATTTTTTAAAAAATTGTGGATTCATGGAATTTTGCAACTTAAAATTTTGTCCAATAAGAATGCTTTTAAAAAAAAGAACATTTTACCTTCAAAAAGCTAGGAAGATATAATCTTACAGCAGGGAGAAAAAAAAAGTGAGAACAGAATTCCTCTAAGGAATTAACTAAGTTGTGTTTAGCCTAACACCTTGAGGAGCCACTGGAGTAAGAGCCATTAGTTCTCTGGGCCTGGCGAGAGTAGGTTGGAAGGGAAATGGAACCAGAATAATTTTCTACAAAAGAAGTGGTTTACAGTCAGCGGTTTGGAAGCATGAGCAAACTAGTGACCCCACGAGGAGAGGCTGAATGGAGAAGTCTAGACACAGAGCAGGGGACTCGAGTTCCAGAGACCACTGCTGAAAGTTCCCTGCATGGAAACCACAGACTGACCAAAGCTCACCAAGGAGAGAGATGTCTAGTTCCTGATTTCAAGCAGCAGGTGTCTGGTCTCCTGTGCCAGTCATCCCGCTGATATCCCAGACCTCCCACCAAAGTGGCCTTGCTCAGTTCATGGAACCCTGGCAGTTGAAGGTTAGAGGTCCCCTGGTGAGGGGTCCTTGGAGTCTGGCAGACCTGAGTTTGAGGCCTAGTTCCATCACTTGGCAGTTACACGAGTGCTCTCAGCTTCAATTTCCTTTTCTGTGGGATGGATATAATCTTCCTACCTTGGAGGTAGCCATGAGGACCGAGTGGGACCGTGAACTTAGCCTAGTACTGGCTACTCAAGTCCTCGTAATTGGCCACTAGCTGCCTACTATCATTAACCATGGTTATTTGGGTATTTCCAATTTTATTTACTGTTGGAGATTTTTGTTTGGGGAGGGGCTTGGCTTTTGCTGCTCTTCAGTCCAGCCAGGATCAGGCAGGAGTATCATCTGGAAACGGGGGCGGGAGATGGGGTATCACCTTCCGCCCCAGTCCTTCCTGCTTCTTCAAGGCTGAGTGCTCTCTGTGTCTGAGAGTCCGCTCCCTTGGCAGTGACAGCATCTCCTCCCAGGGCCGAGCCCAGAGGGCAGGGCTCCCGCCAAGGACAGGCTGAGGGCTGGGGGGGAGGCAGAGGAGAGTGGGAGTGAGCAGGAGGAGATCTGAAGCGGGAGGAGAGGAGCGTCCAGGACTGACAGTCACAGAGGCGGAGGGTGGATGTGCGCTTGCACGCGTGCATGAATACGTGAGCACACTCGTGCATCAGGTAGCAGGTGCGTGTGGTCGGCGTGTCTGGTCGTGACTGTGTTTGAATGAGTGTGCGGACACGTCAAGGTATGAGCATATCAGCGTGTGACTCTGCATGTGAGTGGCTGGCAGTGTGTGTGTGTGTGTGTGTGTGTGTGTGAGTAGTTCACGTGCACGTGTGCCTCAGGTCAGCATGCGCAGGCTGGGGTGGAGAGTGAGGCTGACTGACTGCGTGACCCCTTTAGTGGGTGTGGGAGGAGGCTCTGTCCTGGAAAAGAACAGGGCTCAGTGTAGGAGGGGCCTTGACACCTGGGGACGTCTAGAAGGAGGGACTTTCCTGTGGGAGCCCCGAACTCCCCACTCACCTCACCCCCACAACTGCCTGTGTTCCCCCGATCTATACCAGCATCCCCTGTACCCCCACCACACCTCCTGCTGGCTGCTGGCCTCCACGGTGGGGTGGGAGGAGAAAGGAAGGGAGGGAGGAGGAGAGGAGTGACCGGCCTCCTAGCCCCAACCCTTGGTGCTGCTAGGGAAACATCCTCCTCCCGCCCCCACCCCCCAATCACCGTGAATCCTGCTGTGAGGGAGAGAGGAACCCTCCGTTTCCATGGCAACATGGCAGCCCTGCTTCTCAGCCTGAGCCCAGGCTCCTCTGAGCCATGGAAGAAGTGGGAAGAAAGCCTCTCCTTGGGCTGTTGAGCTCCCACCGAGTGCCTCAGCTCACCCCGTATATCCGCTGCTCCTGACCCCACTGGGGCTCCGGAAGCACCCACCTGCCCCCCCAACCCCCAGCGCTTCCAGGGTCTGGGGACCTGTCCTGCCTGCACAGAACTGGATCTGTGCACGAGCTCTGGAGAGTGACAGGATGGGGCTGAATCCCAGTCTCTGCCTGTAAAATGGTACTCCTCTTACTACCTCTCAGGGCTCTTGTGAGGAACATTTAAAATAGTGCTTGAGGATGTGCTTTGCGAATTCAGAGTGTGGGGTCAGAGTGGGCCACTGTGGAGTAGAGATCAGCCCAGCCTCTTCGAAGGGACGGCCTTCCCCCTGCAACTCCACTCTAGTCCGCCTTCCTGTAGAAACGCACGTGCGTGGGCTCTTGGTGCACGCAGGGTGGGGGGGGTCTGTAATCATGAAAAATGGGCAACAGCCCTTACGTCCATCAGTAGAGAATGGTGAAATAAATCGTGGGGTGCCCACGGTCTTACAGCTCTTCAGAAGGGCATCTGTGAGTGCTGACGAGGCGCAATCAAACAAAATCAAGCTGAAGGATAGGCGTGCTCTGACCCCATCTATTTAGCAATGCTGTTAGTGTGTGAGCGAGTGCTGGTGTGTGAGTGCCTGGAAGGGGCTCCTGTGGTCAGGCCAGACTGTTGGCCATGGTTACTTGGAAGAGGAGTGGGGAGGGAGGGGACAGGAAAGGGGAAGTTTGACTTTTGCTTCTTTATCTCTGATCTGTTTGCTGATATGGCAAATATAAGTTTAAAAATAGTGTGTCACTGCCATTGGAGTTGAAGAGAGAAAACACAAACAACATCAGAGCACAGGCTGCAGTACTGGAGAAGCTCAGAGGAGAGGGAGAAAGTCAGGAGGGCTTCCAGAAGAAGGCGAGCTGGCTTTCAGAGCAAGGGTAGAGCTGAGACTTGGAGCAGAGGGGAGGGCAGCCCAGGCACAGCTGAAAAGAGCAGGAGAGGGTGTGTGTTCAGGGGAGAGGCGTCTCAAAACGGGAGAAAGAGCAGGGGAGCTGTCCTCACGTGACGTCAGGCGAGTCCCATCTTGGCCACATCCTGAAGCTACCATCGAGGTTATTAAGTCACCCTCACTGCTGGTGTCTGTCATCTGTAAATGGGGGTACTGGTAAAGCCTTGCTGGATGGCTGTGGAGTCTGTTTGATGTCAGTATGGGGGAGACTGTAAAGTATTCTACAGATGGGAGTGTATTGCTGTGATTTCCTCCAGGGGATAGTGAGAAAGCAGACTAGGCTGTAGCCAGGCTGTTTGCCAGTTCTTCGTAAATGCTGGTCGACCCTGCACCAGCCTAGCTTGGTCAAGGCTCACACTCAAGGTGGTAGGCAGTTTGGAGCCAGCACAGATTCTTAAGCAAGGGAAGGAAGGTGAGTTCCAAAAATACTACATGTCTTTAGGATTCACATTATGCCAACCATGACCTATGTATTTCAATATATTTATTCAATCTTCACAAGTACTTTATAAGGTGAGCGCACCTATTTTTATAGATGGGGAAAGAGAAGATTTGAGAAGTCATTCATTTGTTCAGCAAATACTGTTTGAGTGGCTCCTGTGGCTGACACCATTCTCCTTACTGAGTAAATGAAAAGTCAGTGTCCCTATGGAGCTTACAGCCTGGTAGGGGAGATAGACATTAAAACAAATACATCTATGACATAATGTCAGGTGATAATGAATGCTCTGCAGAAAACAAAGCTGAATAGATATCAGGTTGCTCTGACTTTAAAGCAGACAATGGAATGAAGCAATTTTATGAACATTCTGAGCAGACACAACAGCCTGTGTAAAGGCCCTGAGGTGGTAGCATGCTTGCCATAATCAAGGCGGGGCAAGAAGGCTGATGAGGTCGTGATATGATGGGCAGGTAAAATGAGAGAGAGGATGAGGTTGGAGAGAAGTGAGGGA